>NC_064922.1:795029592-795332622 GCF_023897955.1 Schistocerca gregaria | reverse complement strand
GTAATTACGCCACAAGCGTGTTACTGTGGTTTGAAGAGATGGTACTGAAGTCGCACTGATACCTGTGCCACCAAATTCACCTAATCTGAAACATATCCTTGATGCTACTCCAGGCGGGTGTAAAAATAAATGTGCGCAACTGAAAATAATAAACGCTAAAATGAGGATTTGGCCCTGTCTAACTACCCCCTGAAGCAGATTTCA
The DNA here is from genome assembly GCF_023897955.1 of Schistocerca gregaria. Classification (NCBI taxonomy): domain Eukaryota; kingdom Metazoa; phylum Arthropoda; class Insecta; order Orthoptera; family Acrididae; genus Schistocerca; species Schistocerca gregaria. Next base: position 795,332,418 of record NC_064922.1, on the reverse strand, counting down.
GGATCTCTTATGGATTTTAACATATAAATTACAACCTAAACAGAAATGAATGATTAAAGCAACTAATACTACTAAATGAACTTTGTTCCTCCTTATATATTTATTGTAGATTGAAAAACCTTTATATTACAAAGTTTAAATTTTGAAAGTGAAATTAGTAATCAATTGTCCAACTCTGCCCCTAATTATGACTGCACGCTCTAATTTCAATAACGCGAAATGACTGACATCATGTACGTACCAAACACTAGAAGACACTACTTTCAAAGATGACCTACCGTGGTGTCGAACCTCAGTAGAAATAAACTAACGTGATCATAGCTGTTTAGCTTTTATAGCCCTAATAAGCCGAAGCAGTTAGCGATATCACCGTATGTACTGCGTCCGGTGCGTCGAAGTGATGTTTCTCGTACTCGTCTGCGACGATGGAAGAACTCCAGCCACAAATAAACTCTTTCAAATACTAGGACGGCAGAAGGCCGTCCTATGACTAATATACTCTAACACTGTCTTCTCCTCTTTGTGTTCCACAGACGAGAAACGCGAACTTCCAGTCACAATGACGGAGTTCAGATAACGTCTCAACATAAGTATAGGCAGAAGAAGTGTTCTCAATTAGTGAATGCTGCGTCGTCAACGACGACTTCCAACCCGGAACCGAAGTTCAGAATCGTATAGGTTTGCAACAGTACAGTGCCTAACTGTTCTAAGCACAACCTCTCCTGAGAGCAAAGACAGCAAGTCCGTCTGTACCAACAAGGCTGATATCGAGCGGCCATCACACACGGGCGCTCACAACGGAAGACCCCCTTCTCTCTAACGCTGGCTTCCCAGCAAGGCTCAGCTCTCCACGATAGTAATTCCGAAAATGAATCATATTCCGTAAACCACTGAATATCCCCCCTCTCTACAGAATCCTCCGAACGCCGACCAACCACAGTTTAGTCTTTTGTCGTCCAGCGTGGAAAGTTTGAAAGGAAAAACCTATACACGTACAACAGTAGGCTTCTGAGTAAAAAATCCTTGGAAATAGCCCAGCCTGCGTGGTTTCCGAGGTGCCGCTTCTTCGTTCCTCTCACCTGCGTCCAAGATTTTCAGTGTTCGGAAGTATTATCCGGTTATCCTTCCAGCCCTACTACAATAGCGGCCGGCCTTCACCCTATTGTGGTCCAGAGCTCAGGTACCACGACGTCCATCTAGCTACTTCCTGTGTTTAAGCAGGACCAACACTTGTGCGAGCCTTCCACCCAGAGCTTGAGTTCTGCTTGCCGTTTTATCTCCACTGGCGTTCCAACCACTGCTATCACAGGCAATCATTCATTAAGCTGTTTTTATAATAAAACCTTTCATGCAATAAGCGTTAACAGTTATTTACAAGGCGTACGTGACAATGTCAGTCTCCTTTAAATATTCATATATACGATGTACAACCTATCAGTAGATACCTAATTGTGGTTGTAGTTCACGGCAAAGTATGTGGATGAGTGATTGTAAGGTGTGAAATTATAGCCACCTTATACCTATGAACACATCTAGTACGCAACTGGACGACAGCTTCGCGTCCACAAACCACCGCCCCCAAAGTTACGGGAATTGCGGAACCTATCCATAAACATTTGGTGCCACACACGTCCGGAAACCTACAAAGGAACTGTCAAACTGTCAAATACATGACACACAGAATCATTGCTATACTGCGTTGCAGAGTGTGGGGTCCAGCCCACTCATCTCGTATAGGGTGTCTAAAGAATACTGCGTTCTCGGAATGCTATACAACAATTGAACCAAATCACATTAATGGGTTTATATTACAAATAAGAAGATTGACAATGCTTAACTCTGAATTTACAAGCGATGGGCGAAATGCAAATGTTCTTCGCTGTAGACAATGTCCATGTAAGCAACTGATAAGGATCACACATCACTGCGATCGTACAGCTCTCCGCTTATACTGTGCTAATACTGCTAACTGTCAACCGAGGCTGGGAGGAATGGCGCTTATATTCACTTCGTCTGGATGCCGCTCCTAACGTGGTGACGTCCTGGACAGCGCATTATTGGCCGACGTCGTCTCACCGCCTTCTCTGGTCTTGCGATCATCGTCTTAGTGCTGGCGCTTGTCGATACGCGAGAACACAAAGGTGGACTAACAGACGTTCATATTTTCATATTTGTTAATGACATCTGGTGTCCGCCCCGATAGCTGAGTGGTCAGCGTGATGGAATGCCGTCCTACGGGCCCGGGTTCGATTCCCGGCTGGGTAGGGGATTTTCTCCTCTCAGGGACTGGGTGTTGTGTTGTCTTCATCATCACTTGACCCCCATCCGGCGCGCAAGTCGCCCAATGTGGCTTCGAATGTAATAAGACCTGCACCAAGGCGGCCCGACCTGCCGCGTAAGGGGCCTCCCGGCCAATGACGAAAAAAGCTCATTTCCATTTCCAATTACATCTGGTAATTCCTTTGCAGATGACATACTGTGTGCTGAAATTCCATAACAATCATACAAATATGCGATCATTACAAATTTAAAAGGCACTATAGGATTATTTGTACATGTGTCTTCAACCAAGCGGTACAAAATATAACAACACTTTTACTAATGCAATGTAATGATGTTAATTTTCGTGTTTTATGTTAAATAAACCCACTGAAGATGGCGATATTTCGCCGAAACTAGTTTGGGGATCAAGCTGGATGGAGAGTGGTTAGCTGACTGGACTCCCATGAGGGAGAATGACAGCTCAAAGCCCCATACGACCATCCAGATTTATTATTTCCGTCATTTCCCTAAATCGTTCCAGGCAAATGCTGGGATAAAAGGCACGGCTGATTTCCTTCCGGTTCTAGGGACCTCAGTCCGGAACCGCGTTGCTGCTAAGGTCGCAGGTTCGAATCCTGCTTCGGGCATGGATGCGTGTGATGTCCTTAGGTTAGTTAGGTTTAAGTAGCTCTACGTCTACGGGGCTGATGACCTCAGATGTTAAGTTCCATAGTGCTTAGTGCCATTTGAACAATTTTGATTTCCTTGCACATGCTTTCATAATCCGATCTCGTGCTTCGCCTCTAAAGACCGTGGTATAGACGGGACATTGAACTCTAATCTTCCATCCATCCTTCCTAATTCGGGAGTTCGCATCGAGGTTGACCCACAATCCCGTGTTGCGGACTATTAAGAAAACGGTCATAATGTTTTGGGGCATCAATGGATGTCGGTTTGTTTGTCCACTTTTATACATCTCGTTTCCTTGATAATAACGCAAACTTACAAAAGTTGTTAGAGAAAGGGGAATCAATCTGAAACAGAGAAACCTGCTCTGGAAAGGGCCGAGTCGAACGTCATCGTTCCTTTGGTAAATGAAGCCATGCTTCATCAGAAGAAAGTACATTTCAGAATCAGCCTTTCCGTCAAACACAATATGTAAGGGCCAGTTGCAATGAGGAAGTGGAGCAAAAGTGCCTTAATTGGTCAATCGATGTACTACCTTTACTTTGTATCGTTTGAGTCTGAATTTGTAAGGTTATTCGCAATATGGGGCAACGTGTCCAAAGACCTACAGTTTGTACAGTAGAACTCGTGGAGGTTCCAACGTGCACTTTTGCTGACGTGTCATAGCGCCAACCACCTAGCAACAAGTCCTCACTTGGTACTTGTTAAATAAGGTTTCACTCTGTATAGTACGACGAAACTTTCGTTTGCTGCGATCAGCGGAAACGCTCGAGCCACATGAAAACAGGTTTTTTTAGATGTAAGTCTGTCTTCTATTTAATGCTGTTTAGCTTGCAAATTAGTGATTTAGGTGGCTCCTGGACGTATGATCTTTTTTGGGCTGCTTTCTTGACTATAGTGATGACTGAAGGAAATTTTTGCAGTGGGCTTCCAATGTGACAAACATATTCCATCAGAATAATATGGAATAATTGTCACAAATTAAATGGAACAATATGTCCAAAATACTGAATTTTTGGATGTGATATAAAGTACAAGGTGCAACTGGAGGAAACCTGTTTAACGTGTTGGCTTCTTTCACATTGTACTCATACATGCGTGAGCTACTGGGGAAGTGTTTTGGCAACTGCGTGTAGTTAAAATTAAACTTCGCAATAAACTGAGTTCTGAGAAGTTGGAAGCTATGCTGAGAGTATAAGCAGGGCTTCGGCGCCACAATAAGCATTGTAAGGATTACATTCTTCCACTTCCCATTGTTAACAAAAGTAGAACAATTCAGTCTTTGTAGTTGAGTGAAACTGACTCAATATACAAATGATTTGGATCAAACAATATTAAATGTAAGTTTCATGGATAAAAATTAATGTTTAAATTAACATGTGGAGTGCTGCATTCTTTTGCGTTTTGAACTTTAAAAAAATGCAGGCGTATTGTCTCAGTATCATCAAGCATATGTAATTCAAGTATTGTTACGCATTCAAAGTAAATTCTTTGTAATATTGTTATATCCAGTAGATTCCAGATTACGAAAATAAATATAAGTTCTTGCTATTCTATTACATAATATAATTATTCATAAATAAAACTGCATAATACTACACCTTGTTCTTCTTCAGCATTTTTCTGGAACTTTTTTTTTCGTTCGGGAGAGTTCGCAACACTGTATTAATCGTTTGTTAACGTGAATTTCAGGGCAACGTCTAAAGTAAACGGTCACGATTGCGATGGCAATACCCAGTTGTTATACAAAATCGCATAACTAAACTTGTCGTGACGGGACGTGAATGCAAAGGCTACAGCTAAACCAGGAGGCACAGAATAAGTTTTTACTAAAATATCGCGAAGGTCGAAATTATTACGATTAAATATTGTGGGATTAATGCACCAACAATTGATGTATGTGACTGTAAGCAAAGAATGCAGAAATAATTTTCTTTGAACACGGTGCTATAGTAAGTCTTATACACCGTAATGAAACGTAGTGTACTTAATACTCGATGCGCTGACTTCCCTACAATTTTAACTTAACAGTGCTACAATATCTCAAGAAGGCCACGTGCTATCATCTGCTGCCAGAAGAGCATCTTTAGGACATAAAATGTGAAAGGTGTGACGGACCGCCGGTTGTACCCAAACACTTGGGCACGTAACTTGTCAAGATAAGGGGAGTGGGGGGGGGGGGGGGGGGGGGTTGCAAGTTTGATCACCGCAGCTCTGTGACCAGATCGTGCTGTAACGTCAGTCTGGAGTATTAAATGTGCGGAACGATTTCATCGGACTTCTTTCCAAGCTCGCTCGTAATTTAAATAGTTTGATTAAAACCGAAACGAGTGCCAAAGTCCGAGAAACAGACCGGAGCTTAAGTAGTTATTTTATTCTTCTTCACTGGTATTGGTTACCGTGCAACTGTGTGCACTGAACTTGTGACGAACACGAAGCACTCTGTACATTCTTAAACATCTAGCTTTGAAATGAAATAATAACCACTGTTAGGAGCACACATGCTGTAGCCTATCATTTCAAAGCCTCTTGAGATAAGACTTCAGAGTACCAGTGATCCGATTCGGATTTCAATTAATGCAAGGGATTTTACCAGATAGTCTACCGCACCGTGTGGAGATAATCATAGCTAGAGCCGGCGTCTGGTGAAATTTCTGTGAGTCACTTAAGCTAGGAGATTCGCTTTGTCTGACGGCCTGGAGCAGATGAGCTGGTTTTCACTAATGTGCATAAAATGTGCTGTGGAAGACTTACGTAACATGTAATGAATGTTTCAGTAGGAAATTACATTCCCAGAGCACTTAAATCACCGTAACAATCATCCTATCACCGTAGAGCAAGACAGGAAAATCTTGAGGATAAATAACTGCAACAAATGCCTTATCCCCTATCCAGGTAGACTTCCACATCCAAATATCCACCGCAAAGAACAAACAGGTGATAAACGACGAGAAATATAGCAAAGTAATCTCTTAGCTAAACTTTAAAATGAAATGAGAAATGCGGTAGCGTTCTCGCTTCCCACGCCCGGGTTCCCGGGTTCGATTCCCGGCGGGGTCAGGGATTTTCTCTGCCTCGTGATGGCTGGGTGTTGTGTGATGTCCTTAGGTTAGTTAGGTTTAAGTAGTTCTAAGTTCTAGGGGACTGATGACCATAGATGTTAAGTCCCATAGTGCTCAGAGCCATTTGAACCATTTTGAAATGAGAAAGTAAATACAAAATAAGAACCCTGTATGCATTTATGCATCTAACCATACTAATATACAAATTCACACACACTCAGGAAGACAGACCACAGACACACATGCAGTAATTGGCAACAACACCCAAAACATAATATGAAGTAAAAGAGTTTTCATTTTTTAGTGCTGTGCTAATGAAAATTCGAATAACAGTTATCATAAGAACAGTTCTGCAATGAGAACAAGAACTCAAGTAGAGTAGCAATGACAAAAACTTTAAGTAGAAATTTCAACTATTATTACGCCTTATAAATTCATTAAGTGCCATAAGTATTTCTAATCTCAATGTATAGGATATAGTACGTAGAACAAAATAGTATAAACATAAATATATATAAACTTCAGAACACTGGTAATGCCTTTCGCAAAATAAAACCGAAACACGTTTGATACGAAACAAATCGCTTCAGTGAGTTGCAATTAGGCAGATCTAAAGCGACAATCAGTTTTTCTGGTTTTTTGTCAGGTGGTGTTGCTGTTTAGTGAGTACGTATCGGTAGGTAGGGGTATCATATCATGGAGCTTTTTGCTAATTGGCAATCGTGTTTAATGGAAGAGAAAGGCTGGGCGATAATAAATGCAGTGTTCCAGTGGAACTTGAAATGTTTTACATCAGTGTGAGTCCCAACCTAAGTAACTTTGAACTGTTTTCCTGTTTTCCCTTCGTGGAGAATTAGAAACCTTCCATGTCTTGTAAAGTTTTAAGAACAAGTTCAAATAAATTTTCAACGTGTTTCACCCTGAATTTTACACTGACGGAAAAAAGAACGCACCATCAAGAAAGAGTTGTGCAACATCGACGAAAGGTGGTTGGCCTGCTTCTACATATGAGAGATGATGTCTATTCAAATTTCACGCCAGTCGCATAAGAATCGTGCTACTAGCATCACTATGAGGATACAAATAAGGTTTGTTTGAAATACTCCCTATATCGGTGGTTAGCGTTAGTTACCTTTGAGATTGGACTAGGTGAGCTGATGTTAATCAAGAGTGCCTTTAAGGCGATAAAGACGCCATTATCAAAGTAAATATTCCAGAATTCGAATCGAGAACAGCTGTCAACATGAGTAAAGTAGAAATAAATACCCTCAGTGTACTAAAACAACTTAAATCACTTAATAAAAGCAAGGCTTCTGGTCCAGACTGTATACCAATTAGGATCCTTTCAGAGTATGATGATGCATTAGCTCCATACTTAACAGTCATATACAACCGTTCGCTAGACGAAAGATCCGTACCCAAAGACTGGAAAGTTGCACAGGTCACACCAATGTTCAAAAAAAGGTAGTAGGAGTAATCCACTAAATTACAGGCCCATATCATTAACGTCGATATGCAGCAGGATTTTAGAACATATATTGTTTCCGAACATTACGAATTACCTCGAAGAAAACGGTCTATTGACACACAGTCAACATGGGTTTAAAAAACATCGTTCCTGTGAAACACAACTAGCTCTTTATTCACATGAAGTGTTGAGTGTTATTGACAAGGGATTTCAGATCGATTCCGTATTTCTGGATTTCCGGAAGGCTTTTGACACAGTACCACATAAGCGGCTCGTAGTGAAATTGCGTGCTTACGGAATATCGTCTCAGTTATGTGACTGGATTTGTGATTTCCTGTCAGGGAGGGCACAGTTCGTAGTAATTGGCGGAAAGTCAGCGACTAAAACAGAAGTGATTTCTGGCGTTCCCCAAGGTAGTGTTATAGCCCTTTGCTGTTCCTTATCTATATAAACGATTTTGGAGACAATCTGAGCAGCCGTCTTAGGTTGTTTGCAGATGACGCTGTCGTTTATCGACTAATAAAGTCATCAGAAGATCGAAACAAACTGCAAAACGATTTAGAAAATATATCTGAATGGTACGAAAAGTGGCAGTTGACCCTAAATAACGAAAAGTGTGTGGTCATCGACATGAGTATTAAAAAGGAACTCGTTAAACCTCTGTTACACGATAAATCAGTCTAACGTAAAAGCCGTAAATTCAACTAAATACCTAGGTATTACAATTACGAACAACTTAAATTGGAAGGAACTCATAGAAAATTTGAGGGGAAGGCTAACCAAAGACTGCGTTTTATTGCCAGGAAAGTTCGAAAATGTAACAGACCTACTAAGGAGACTGCCTACACTACTCTTGTCCGCCCTCTTTTAGAATACTGCTGCGCGGTATGGGGTTCTTACCAGATATGACTGACGGAGTACATAGAAAAAGTTGAAAGAAAGGCAGCACGTCTTTTATTATCGCGAAATATGGGAGAGAGTGTCAGAGAAGTGATACAGGATTTGGGCTGGACATCATTAAAAGAAAGGCGCTTTTCGTTGCGTCGGAATCTTCTCACGAATTTCCAATCAGCAACTTTCTCCTCCGAATGTGAAAATATTTTGTTGACACCGACCTACACAGGGAGGAACGATCACCACGATAAAATAAGGGTAATCAGAGCTCGTACGGAAATATATAGGTCTTCGTTCTTTCCGCCCGCTATACGAGATTGTAATAATAGAGAATTGTGAAGATGGTTCGATGAACCCTCTGCCAGGCACTTGAATGTGATTTGCAAAGTATCCATGCAGATGTAGATGTGAATCAACATTTCACTGAGTTACAACAAGGTCGTTTAATAGGGCTACGATAAGCTGGGCGGCCCTTCCGCGATACTGCAGGAATTCTTAGCAGTAATGTAGCCAATGGACATGACTGCTGACAGCGGTGGTCACGAGAATGAACGGTCTGCGCAAGAAGCCTGGGCTCCGGATGGCCATTTGGCGCTACCGAGAGGGAAGAACATCGTACTCGGCGTATGGCTCTGGCGCATTGTACTGCATTGCAGCAGCAATTGGAGCAGCAGTTGGCACCACAGTGAGACATCGAGCCATTACAAATCGCTGACTTCAAGGACGGCCCCGAGCCAGACGCCCTGTAGGGCGCTTTCTACTGACACCCCCCCCCCCCCCCCCATTTGCCAGCAAGTTGAGTGGTGTCAAGAGAGAGCTCACTGGAGAGCATGGTTGTGCCTCGTCGCCAGTAATGGCCGTGTGTTGGTTAAGACGAGGCCAGTTCAAGACCTGCAACCAAACTGTCTGCTTGCAAGAGACACTAGATCTACATATGGAGCTATGGTCTGGGGTACGATTTCGTATGATAGTAGGATCACTCTCGTGATTATCCCAAGAATCCTGACTGCAAATTTGTACATCAAACTGGTCACTCGATCTGTTGTGCTGCCATTCATGTACAGCATTCCGTGGGGGAGGGGGGGGGGAGGTTCAAAAATGGTTCAAATGGCTCTGAGCACTATGGGACTCAACTGCTGTGGTCATCAGTCCCCTAGAACTTAGAACTACTTAAACCTAACTAACCTAAGGACATCACACACATCCATGCCCGAGGCAGGATTCGAACCTGCGACCGTAGCAGTCCCACGGTTCCGGACTGCGCGCCTAGAACCGCGAGACCACCGCGGCCGGCGGGGGGGGGAGGGAGTTGTTTTCCAACAGGATAATGCTCATTCACATAGCGGTGTTGTAACCCAACATACTCTACAGAGTGTTGACGAGTTGCCTTGGCTTACTGGACCTCTAGAAGCGTCTCCAGTCGAGTACATGTGAGACATCAACGGACGACAATTTCAGTGTCCACAAACAGCATTAACTATCCCTGTACTGCCGGCCGCGGTGGTCTCGCGGTTCTAGGCGCGCAGTCCGGTACCGTGCGACTGCTACGGTCGCAGGTTCGAATCCTGCCTCGGGCATGGATGTGTCCTTAGGTTAGTTAGGTTTAAGTAGTTCTAGGGGACTGATGACCACAGCAGCTGAGTCCCATAGTGCTCAGAGCCATTATCCCTGTACTGAGAGACCAAGTACTACAGGCTTGGAGCTCCAGCTCACAAACTGACATCCGACGCCTGTACAATATAATGCATGCACGTTTGCTTGCTTGCATCCAACGTTCTAGTGATTGCAACGGTTTTTAATGCACCAGCATTTCGCGTTTTCTATGGCTCATCTCGCGCTTACATTAACTTGTGTTCTTGTAAAAATTAATCACTTAAATATGTTACCTATACATCTGCATTCCAGAAATGTCATTACTCTACACTAATTTTTTTATAGCTGCCTAGACAACGCAGTCCTACTTGTAAAACTTAGTCAACGGCGTGGCAGAGCCTCAGTAAGCGCAATGGAGTTCTATTCTGTAAAATATTTCTAGTGCACAGATTGAATATTATTTATACTCTCAGCCTGAACAAAGACCAAATTTGTAATTAATCTTTCTGTATAGGTTCGATTCACGCAAGGCAAATGTGTTTCCCTTCTGCTATAGACATCACTTGAAAATTACTAAACAATGAGCTGGGATGGACCTGAACGTTTTAAACCTGCTACCCCAAGCTGCGTCTCAGGATCTGTGTCACGGTGTTCTTACCTGATTTCTGAAAAGTGTTATGGAAGACAGCAGGCGTGTGCAATGCAAAACGAATAGGTGCTTTGGTTTCAAAACAAGCCACACAGGCAAATGGCTTTGGAAATCTTAGAAAACGAATGATGTAATATTTGAAGAGAAAGAACAGAAATTTTAGTCACACGTGGTTAGTGTAAATCTCCAATACGACTAAAGCAAAAGTTCACAAATCACTTAATCACCCAAAAATATCTGTAATGAGTACAAGAAATTTTTTCCAGTGCCTTTTACGAGAGAGATATCCTCATCCAGTTCTGTTTATGGTTGGAAGTGATGTAACTCGATATCGCCATCCTCATTTGCTTGTGGAGTCTAATAACTCACAAGGCAACAATGAAGTCCTCCAGCAAATCGAAAAATACACTACTCGGGAAGTTACTTTGAATGAACATTATTTGAAAATATGTTGCTACATGAGAACCGTGAACGGACTGCTAATGAATGACAAGGCTAGCAACTGCAACGAGCAGTGGTCCTACTCTATCGAACCAAACAGCATCCTGAAGCAGCGAAACACCACCATCTTGCTGTAGAATGTTGAAACTACACCGAAGCAGGTCTCAGAAGTAAGTGTCTAACTTCCTCCGTTCAGAGCATGTCGGTACAGTTGAATTTGGCTACTAGCTCACTCAATGCTCTCACGGGTCAGAGCTAACTACGATGTCACACACCAGGCGAAGTTGATATCTTTGCTGCTGGCTTATCGAGTCATAAAGCACGCTATGCTTCACAAACAAATAACTCTTGCAGGTGAAACGTCCCCTTAGAAAAATTATCAACGCAATCTGACTTTCAAAAATCCCTACAAAAGAATCCTGGCAGGGTCGCCATATGAAACGTCCCCTTAGAAAAATTATACAAGACTGGTCTATGTGAAACGTCCTCTTTGAACAATTATACACGAATGTGCTTAAACTGACACACAATATTTTTAGCGCAATGCAATCTGACTTCCTAAAATCCCTACAAAAGAATGGCCCTGACTAACATTAACCTATACGTTACACAAATCACTTACCTCAGAAAATTCTTCGTTACTCGAACTACTGCAATACAGCGAGCGCCACTACCGCCAGCTAACTAAAAGATTCAAACTACAGAAGTCACTAACTACTGATAGGCACAGTTAGCAAATGAAAGATTTTAATAGAGAATAAACAATGTATTTACCTTTATAGTCATAATATATATATATCAGTTCATGACACCAATTCCTACAAATTTCAAGACTCCGCCATCTCTCTCCCCACGTCCACCACTGCTGGCAACTCACCTCCAACTGCGCAACGCTACGCACTGTTAGCATCCAGCTGCCGCTTCCCAACACTACAATGGCAGACAACAATGCAAACCAGCCACAGACTGCACATGGCACAGCCAGTGATTTTTATACAGAGCGCTACGTGGCGGCGGCGTTACCAATAAAAAACCTAAACAGCCTACTTACACAGGTTGCAGGGCGCACTTGCGCTAGGTAGGCTGTATGAATTATGAAGCAGGTTGGAAGCGCATGGCACTAGCGTGTCTCCATTTCTGTGGAAGTTGCAAAAAACCAGTTGGTGGACTATACTGACAGCGCTGTACGTTGTCCAGTCCGGTCGTAGAATGTCGAAACCCTAAATACAGCTACCTTCCTGCAGAACGTACTGGAGTAATAACATTTTTAAGCCTGTCTCATGGGTCAGAGAAAGGTTGATCACGCTATTAAGACTGTGTTACAAGTCTATCAGAGCCAAGAATTGATCCGGACCAGCCAATAAACGCTTCCTGGCCGATCAGTAGAGCAATACGTTGCTTAATTTGTCTCCAGCGGCACACATCGCAAGGGGAGTGTGGGTATGGGCCGCAGAGTAGAAGGTGTGTTTCAAATGGCGGAAACACGTTTGAGAAACTAATTACGAAGAACTGTGTTTCTGCAAGAACTGGCTGACTCTTCACATTATTTGCATGACTGTTCACAGAATACTAATCAAGTCAATGACAAAGTCAAATGACTTACAACTCAGCCACGTAACGAGCACGACAGTATCTTCTTCAAGAGACGTCAAAATCTGTTGTAAATCGGACGCCTTAAAATAATTAGCTTCGAAGTTATGTGACGACACAATGAACCTATCACAGAATAAAATCCATTAGAAAGAAAGAAATAGAGGAGTAGCTTTTCCCCAAAATGTTATTAAGTGGTTCTCTGAAGATGGACTCTCCCTAAAGTTTGAGAAAATTTAATACATTCAGTTCTGTGCAACAAATAGAGTTATACCAAGAACTGATGTAGCAGATGAGCAGGATCAGTAAATAAGGCAAACTGCTCCAAATTTTTGGGTGTACGTGTTCATAAAAACTTGAACTGGAAAGAGCTTCTCAAACAGTTAAGTTCAACTGCATTCGCTCTTTGTGGAATTGCTAACCATGGAAACAAATGTATCAACCTCCTGATATATTTTGTATATTTCCACTTAATAACGTCTTACGAAATAATTTTCTGAGGCAACTCGTCACTCAGAAAGAAAGTATTATTTGCACGAAAGCGAGCAGCAAAAATAATATGTGTTCACCTAAAGACGTCATGCAGGTTCTTCTTCAAGGAGTAAGGCATTTTAACTGTACGAGCACAATACATATATACGGGAACGAAATTCGTCGTAAATAATCCATCACAATTTGAGAAGAATAGTGATGTCCATATCTGCAACACTAGAAGGAAAAATGACCTTTATTACCCATTTGCCCAATAACATAAAATGTCTAACAGGTACCGAATAAAGTATTAAATCTGACACAGAATCATTTCTCCTGGATCTGTTTAATGGGCGAATCCAGTAAAAAAATGGTCTAGTTGCATAAGTAGACAAAAATGTTAATGTTAATGTTAACACATGGAAACGAGCCACCGCGGTACAACAACCGAGTTAGAAAACTGCTGCGGAAGCAAAGGGAACTTCACAGCAAACATAAATATAGCCAAAGCCTTGCAGACAAACAAAAATTACGCGAAGCGAAATGTAGTGTGAGGAGGGCTATGCGAGAGGCGTTCAATGAATTCGAAAGTAAAGTTCTATGTACTGACTTGGCAGAAAATCCTAAGAAATTTTGGTCTTATGTCAAAGCGGTAGGTGGATCAAAACAAAATGTCCAGACACTCTGTGACCAAATTGGTAGTGAAACAGAGGATGACAGACTAAAGGCCGAAATACTAAATATCTTCTTCCAAAGCTGTTTCACAGAGGAAGACTGCACTGTGCTTCCTTCTCTAGATTGTCGCACAGATGACAAAATGGTAGATATCGAAATAGACGACAGAGGGATAGAGAAACAATTAAAATCGCTCAAAAGAGGAGAGGCCGCTGGACCTGATGGGATACCAGTTCGATTTTACACAGAATACGCGAAGGAACTTGCCCCCCTTCTTGCAGCGGTGTACCGTCTCTAGAAGAGCGAAGCGTTCCAAAGGATTGGGAAAGGACACAGGTCATCCCCGTTTTCAAGAAGGGACGTCGAACAGATGTGCAGAACTATAGACCTACATCTCTAACGTCGATCAGTTGTAGAATTTTGGAACACATATTATGTTCGAGTATAATGACCTTTCTGGAGACTAGAAATCTACTCTGTAGGAATCAGCATGGGTTTCTAAAAAGACGATCGTGTGAAACCCAGCTCGCGCTATTCGTCCAAGAGACTCAGAGGGCCATAGACACGGGTTTACAGGTAGATGCCGTGTTTTTTGACTTCCGCAAGGCGTTCGATACAGTTCCCCACAGTCGTTTAATGAACAAAGTAAGAGCATATGGACTATCAGATCAATTGTGTGATTTGTCTGGGGAGTTCCTAGATAACAGATCGCAGCATGTCGTTCTCAATGGAGAGAAGTCTTCCGAAGTAAGAGTGATTACAGGTGTGCCGCAAGGGAGTGTCGTAGGACCGTTGCTATTCACAATATCCATAAATGACCTGGTGGATGACATCGGAAGTTCACGGAGGCTTTTTGCGGATGATGCTGTGGTGTATCGAGAGGTTGTAACAATGGAAAATTGTACTGAAATGCAGGAGGATCTGCAGCGAATTGACGCATGGTGCAGGGAATGGCAATTGAATCTCAATGTAGACAAGTGTAATGTGCTGTGAATACATAGAAAGATAGTTCCCTTATCATTTAGCTACAAAGTAGCACGTCAGCAACTGGAAGCAGTTAATTCCATAAATTATCTGGGAGTACGCATTAGGAGTGATTTAAAATGGAATGATCATATAAAGTTGATGGTTGGTAAAGCAGATGCCAGACTGACATTCATTGGAAGAATCCTAAGGAAATGCAATCCGAAAACAAAGGAAGTAGATTACAGTATGCTTGTTCGCCCACTGCTTGAATACTGCTCAGCAGTGTGGGATCCGTACCAGATAGGGTTGATAGAAGAGATAGAGAAGATCCAAGGGAGAACAGCGCGCTTTATTACAGGATCATTTAGTAATCGCGGAAGCGTTACGGAGATGACAGATAAACTCCAGCGAAAGACTCTACAAGAGAGACGCTCGGTAGCTCGGTACGGGCTTTTGTTGAAGTTTCGAGAAGGTACCTTCACTGAGTAGTCAAGCAGCATATTGCTCCCTCCTACGAATATCTCGCGAAGAGACCATGAGGATAAAATCAGAGAGATTAGAGCCCACACAGAAGCATACCGACAATCCTTATTTCCACGAACAATACGAGACTTGAATAGAAGGAAGAACCGATAGAGGTACTCAGGGTACCCTCCGCCACACACCGTCAGGTGACTTGCGGAGTATGGATGTTGATGTAGATGTAGAATTATATATGTACATCGTTTCGATAAAAGAATCGTTCTTATGGCGTTTGGAACGTGTAAGAAAATTACTTAGAAGCCGTGTATAACGCAATGTCACGCTTGACTTGTCGGAAAGTGTGTATAATTGCACAGTGATGCTTTATACCTATCGTAAGGTGAGCACAATACAATTTATAGCTGCTTATAACTGCTGCTCCGATTACTATCACTCAGCTAAGTTCAAACCACGAGTCATAAATGCTGTAATGTAACTGTCATATACAGGGTGTATCAAAAAGAATCATCTGATTTGGCACATCCATATTTTTGAAACTAGTAAACATATGCAATGAATTTTGTTTTTTGAGGAACAGGAAACTAAAAAAAAAATTATACTTTCTCATAGGTGTTCAATACACTCTTTTTGAAAAGCACGACATATGTCTATGCGGTATTCAAATTGTTAACACACTGCAGCGAGCATGTCTTGAGTTGCAGCTTCCCCAGCTACTGTTTTGCGATATCTCAATTCATTCATTGATGTTGGTAATGGAGGCATATAAACAGATTCTTTTTATAAAGCCCCACAAGAAATAATAACATACAGTCAGGAGACCAGTAATGTAAGGATGAATGATTTGGTTCAGTGCGACCGATCTATCATTCACCAATACTTTGATTTAAAAGTTCTTGCACTTGCAAATGTCAGTGTAACGTACTGTTGATAAACAAAGTCTTTCGAATCAGTCACTAACTATCGGAAAAGGAAGTTCTCAAGCATATAGAGATGTATGCTTCCTACAACAGTTTTCTCAGCAAAGAAAAATGGACCATACACCTTTTTCTGTGAAAGTGCACGAAACACTTTAAATTTTGGGACCAAACGACCCGTTGGGCGACGCTCTCCTGGCAGGATGTTTGAATTTGCGCACCGACGACCCACATGGCTAACTTCAATGCTAAATAAATCGGAGACGGCCCATTGTATCGAAGATTTTTCTTAATTATAATTTCTCAGCACAACCTCCCCAGCAACATCCTTACAAGCTTTTCTGACAATTTCTGCCCATCCTGTATGTTGAAACGCAGCTTATGCTGAATAAGACGCCACGGCCCTGTCAATTTCTACACAGAATTTACAAGAGAATCAGCTCCACGACTTGGCATAAGAGCATAGCTTGCTCGCATAAAAAAAAAGGAAGTAGAACCCAACCACAGAATTATCGACCTATATCACCCACACTTAGCAGTAGTAGAATTGTAGAACACATGCTGACTTCAAACTTGGAATAAAATAACCTTCTCCATAAAAGTCAGCAATCTATCACAGAAGTCAGCTTGCGATCTTTACACGTAAGACCTTCAGTGTTGTTGATGGAAACCATCTAGACTTTTTGCAAAGCTTTTGATTCAGCATCAAACTGACGTCTTCTAAGGAAGATACGTTCATGTGGGACACGTAAACACATTTACGACAAGATAGAGTGTTTCTGAGGCGCAAGATGGTGCAGGTTACAGTGGATGGAGAATCGTTTACAAATTTCTCAAAAAATGTTTGGTGCAATCGGCATGACTGCGAACGACTGATCGCTTAGATTCAAGGGGAGCAAGGAATGACACAAGAAGCCTTATGAAATTAAAAGAAAATGTTGTGAGATAAAAATAAAACAATAAGAAAAATAAAGCCATTCTGTTAGACAGTACACATATTCCTACATCTGCGAAATCAAAATCCACTGTTAGATAATATCAATATCATGATTCCCTACACCGTGATTTGTAACAGTATTCGATTCTCATTGGCAAGCTTCCCACATCTACATATACATCAATAACTATACTCCGAAAGCCATCTTACACTGCAAGAGAGGCGCTCTGTATCACGGCAGGACCTACTGCTGAAGTTTCGAGAGCATACGTTCCTAAACCGAGATAGGTGGCGCAGTGGCTAGCACACTGGAATCGCATTTGGGAGGACGACGGTTCAATCGCGCGTCCGGCCATCCTGATTTAGGTTTTCCGTGATTTCCCTAAATCGCTCCAGAAAAATGCCGGGATGGTTCCTTTGAAAGGGCACGGTCGACTTCCTTCCCCGTCCTTCCCTAATATGATGAGACCGATGACCTCGCTGTCTGGTCTCCTCCCCCAAACAACCCCCACAAACGTTCCTAGAAGAGCAAGCTAATATATTGCTTCCTCCTAGGTGTATCTCGTGAAAAGACCATGAAGATAAGTTTAGAGAGATGCGAGCCGACACGGAGGCTTACCAGCAACCGTTCTTTCAGCGAACCAAACGCGGCTGGAATAGCTTGCAGTGTGTATGCGAGGGAGGGTGGGTGGGGGGGGGGGGGGGGGGGAAGGGTGGAGGGGTTACTTTTTGTAGCCAGTGGCAGTTCCACCTTTTTTTTTCTATTCCAGCTGCAGCGTATGGTTTGCCAGAAGAACGGTTGCTGGTAAGCCTCCGCGAGGGCTCCAATTCCTCTAAAGTTACCCTCATGATCTTTTCGCGAGATATACACAGGAGGAAGCAGTATATTGGTTGAATCTTCTAGAGACGTATGCTCTCGAAACTTCAACAGTAGGTCACGTCCTGATACAGAATCTGCCAGTGAAGATGACCGTGCATCTCCGTGACGCTTTCGCGCTTACTGGGCGAACGAACTTATAACGAAACGTGCTGCACTTCTTTGGATCTTCTCTATTTCCTCTATCAGCTCTATCTGGCGCGGATTCTACATTTATGAGCAATATTCAAGTATTGGTCGAACGAGTGTTTTGTAAGCTACCTCCTTCCTTGATGGCCCACAATTGCTAAGGATTCTTCTACTGAATCTGTCTCCCATCTGCCCTACTAGCGATTAATTTTATGTGGTCGTTTCGTTTCAAATCGTTCCGTACGCATACTCCTCGATATTTTACGATAGTAGCTGCTTCCAGTGATTGTTCTGCTATTTTGCAATCACACAATAAAGCGTCTTTCTTTCTATGTGTCTGCAGTCCGTTAAATTGGCTTATGCTAAAGGTCGAGTGCCGCTCCTGCATCAAACGTCGATCCTTTGCAGGCTTCCCTGCACTTCGCTACAATTTTCTAGCGTTGCCGCTTCTCTATATACAACAGTGTCATCCGCGGAGAGCCTCGCACAGCTTCCGACGTTGTCTATTGGGTCCTTTATATACATATATACAGCGAAAAATAATGATCCTATAACACTGCCCTGGAGAACGCCCGAAAGTACTTCAACCTCTGACGTCTTCTCTCAGTTCTGAACAACATGCTGCGTTCTGTAGGCTAGACACTCTTCAGTCCAGTCACACCGTTAGTGTGATATTCCATACGCTCATATTTTGTTTGTTTGGCGGCAGCGCGAAACGGTATCGAATGCCTTCCGGAAGTCAAGGAACACGGTATCTACCTGGGCGCCTGTCCTTGGTGCTTCCTGGGTCTCGTGGACGAACAAGTCGAGATGGAATTCACACTATCGTTGTTTTCGCAATTCATGTTGGTTCCTACAGAGGAGATTTTCGACCTCAAGAAATGTCATAATTCTTGAGCATAAAACATGTTCCAAAATTCTACAAAAGACCAACGCCAGAGATACAAGCCTATTATTTTACGCTACTGTTCGCCGACCCTTCTTGAAAACGAGAATGGGCTGTGCTTTCTTTCCTATCATCACGAACTCATCGATCCTCTAGAGACCTGCAGCACACTGCTGCTAGAAGAAATCCAAATTCTTTCGCATGATCAGTGTAGAATGGAACTGGTGAACGCAAGGTGGTTGAGAGAGATGACGAGAGAAATACACAATAAAATGACAACCTACTACAAGGCAACGGTGAGGAATGCTGTATTATATGCTGATTATACGATGACCTAGGAAGAAATGAAGCAGAGCAACTAGAGAAAGAAGAAAGAAACATACTAGGTCCCAAAAGAGGTGGGGAGAGATGGACGCGAGGACCTAGGGAAGAACCGTATCGGAACGTGCGAACAATATCCTGGGAAATCAGACTCAAAAGGGCAAGGTTTGCTGGACATGTAATTAGGATGAATATGGACAGAATGACGAAGAGAGTATGGGTAACAACAGGGAGGACAAGGGGAAAGACAGGAACCAAGTGGGCTCTTGAACTTCGGAAGGACTGGTTGGAATTGGGGATCAAGATCGAAGAAAAGGAAAATTGGAGGAACAAATTTACACCGGCCAATATGCCGGAGATAACGACAGAGAAGAATATAGGAAAAGATTAGTGTGTCACCAATGGAGCCGGCAGGAGAAAAGGACACTGAAGATCTCGGAAAAAGAGCGGGAGAAAAAACGTGAAAGAATGAAGCGGTTCTGGGAGAAGAAGAGGAAAATGCGGTCCACGAAGGGGCTACCCGTCATCTTACAGAGGCCATAACTGAAGAAGAAGAAGAAGAAGAAGGTGGTCGAGACGTCTGTCCCTCAGTTCATCCAATTTACGGGATAGTTTCGTAAGATTATTGACAGCAAATTTCGACTGGTCCAAGCATGGTCAGCCGGGTTCATGTCAGCGGTTCATCCCTGAAGAAAGATATTCACGAGTGGACACGACGTTTTTTTTTTTTTTTTTGGATTATCGTCTTGAAAGATCGAGCTAGTTGGATCAGTGGCTAGCGCACTAGACTCACGTTCTGGACGACGACGGTTCAAATCCTCATTCGACCATTCAGTTTTAGGTTTTCCGTAATTTTCCTAAACCATTTAAAACAAATTCCGGAATGACTTCTTTGAAAAAATCATGGCCTATTTCCTTCTCCGATCCGAGCTTGTTCTCCATCTTCAACCACATCGTTGGAGCGTTGGAAACGGGAGGTTAAACTCTAATATTTCTTATTCATCTTGCGAGATGGACCCATCGCCAACATGCTGACTAAATGGTTAGTCAAAAAAGTGAAGAATCATGTACCGACACTGTACTCCTCCAAATTACCCTCGTTAGTGACGCAACGTATCCGACATCGGTACACGATTCCGAACCAAAAATGACGAACCCTCTTCCCTGCTCAACGGTGGAACATGCCTGAGACAGACACTGGTACTTGAACGTCTCGACGGTCTTCTACGACGCTCTTCAGGCTTTACACAAATTCTGCAGCCGTCCGTGAAGAGGTTCCGGTCATACTGATTCATGTTCCACTCAAGGAGTTCCCTTGACGACCTTGTTGGCCCCACCAGTGCGTTATTCATAAAAAGTTGCATACTCTATTCGCCTATACGGTTACCAACAAAAAGGCAACGCTTAGGTCTGTTGCATTGTGCTAGGTGTATCTAAGTGTCATTACTTGTAAATTGACTGTGGGCGACTGCTGCGAAACAGATCTTCAGTATGTTGTGTCTCTCGTTAGCAGCAGAATGTTCGAATGATGTTGCTGAGGTTTGCACCAGTTCCTCAGGCAACTGCCCATACTGACAAACCTTTTTGCCTTGAAGTGCCAATGTGTGGACGGAGAAAGCTAAACGACCCATCGAAGCACGTTTTGTAACATTACCACTTGCTTAAGTTACTGTAATTTTACTGAAATCAGCTACTCCTAACTTGATTTTTCTCGATTTACTATGCGACAAATGTCTTCCTGCTACGGTCTCGACAGTAGTTTGGTAATCATACTGCGTTTTGGTTATGGTAATGTGCCAGACTCAGTGACACCAAACTTCCGCTGTCGTACCTCGTGTTTTATTGACGTGAGGAATTCGCACCATCCTAAGCAGCTTTCCAGGTTGTGCTCTTACCAGGAGTTGTGTAGTTCTATCCTGCACAAAAAATTCTCCAAGACTTGCCAGAGACAAACGACAACCCTATTCACTCTCGCTTTCTACTGGAGGTGCGACTCTCTCAGCCATCGGGATACAACATGGGTTCGTCGCCAAGTGACATCTGCAACATTCATCCCGCTACTCTACGTTAACTTGAGCACCGTGGGCGGTACTTTTGACAACAGCACTGAAAGACAACTTTTTTACTTTGCAGAAGAAGTTGAGCCCAACTGACGTCAAAACAAGATACAGGAAATATTACCTACTGGCAATCACTCCAAAAGAAAGAGTTAAAAATTATCATCAGTGTTCCAGCAACACTTTACAGTGAAGGCAGCAGTGTTATTTAAGCAAAACAAAGTAGTCGGTAATTTCTTTTACTGTCTTTTAGGGTTGTACATTAGTAGTGGTTTTTGATCCACTTATTTTTCACGTCATTTTAGCTCTGTGTTCAGTTGAGTTGATTCTCACGAACTCTCTACCTGCTATGTACCTGTAACTGCTGGCACCTAAGAACCACTGACGTTAGCAGTGGCATTAGAGAATATTTCCATAAAATAATTTCCACAGCTGCCTCCTTATGCCTTAGCAACAGGTATGAGGTGCTACCTAGTGTTGATAGTTCTTCTGAGCCAGCACAGGATGCCTCTCCTGTTGTATCAGGGCCGACTTTCTTGCTCTTTTCGGACAAGTGCAGAGTGAGGGTATGCTAGTCATTGGGAAGCTCCAACGTTAGGTGGGTAACGAACGCCACTGGGGAGATAGCTTGCTGGGCCGGAAAGAATGTGTGCACTCAGTATGTTTGCCAAAGAATCTCATCCGAGACGTGGAGAAAGCCCTGCCGGCGGCCATCCAGCACACTGGAGTTCCAGTAGTGGCACATGCCGGCACCAGTGACTCTTGGCCCTTGCGTTCTGAAACCATCCTCGGCTACTTTCGCCAGAATGCCGATTTGGTGAAGGCGACTAGCATCGCAAGTGAACTGTAGGCTAAGCTGTGATGCTATTGCTTATCAGTGTAGTAAATTCATCAGAAGATCAAAACAAATTCCAAAACGTCTTAGGAAAGATATTTGAATAGTGTGAAAATTGGCAGTTTATCCCAAATAATGCGAAATGTGAGGTCATCCATATGAGCGATAAAAGGAATCCATTAAACTTCGGTTACACGATAAATCAATCTAATCTAAACGCCGTAAATCCAACTACACAAATAGGAATTACGATTACGAACAATTTAAAATAGAAAGAACACAGAAAATGTTGTGGAAAAGGCAAAGCAAAGACTGCGTTTTATTGGCAGAACACTTAGAAAATGTAACAGTTTTGCTAAAGAGACAGCCTACACGACGCTTGTCCGTCCTCTTTTGGAGTCCTGTTGCGCGGTGTGGGATCCTTACCATGTAGGACTAACGGAGTCCATCGAGAAAGTTCATCAAAGAACAGCAAGTTTTGTATTGTCGCGAAATGCGGGAGAGAGTGTCACTGACACGATACAGGGTTTGGGGTGGGCATCATTAAAACAAAGGGGTTTTTGGTTCCAGAGGAATCTTCTCACGAAATTTCAATCACCATCTTTCTCCTCCGAGTGCGAAAATATTTTTTTGACGTCGACCTATGCAGGGAGAAACGATCATGATAATACAATAAGGGAAATCAGAGCTCCCACGGAAAGATATAGGTGTTCATTTTTCCCGTGCGGTGTTCGGGTGAGGAATAATTGAGAATTATTGTAAAGGTGGTTCGATGAACCCCGTACCACACACTTAAGCGTGATTTGCAGAGTATCCATGTAGATGTAGATGTAGATGTAGATGAAGAACACCATTTGAAGCATCACACCCAGGGTAGTTCCCGCTCCTCTGATTTGGAGGGGAGTGGAAGGTTTAAACCAGGGGTTCAGACGATTCTGCGATAGTGTAGGACGCGAATTTCTCGATCTCCTCTAATGGGTGGAGAATTGTATGGTTCCCCTAACTGGTAAGGGGTACACTATATGCAGGAAGCGGCTACCACAGTAGCAGAGATTGTGTAGCCTGCTCATGGGAGTTTACTAGGTGAGCGGAAACTTCCCTTTGGGTCAGAGACGACTTGACTACTAAAATCAAAGATACATCGACCTCGTTCTCAGAGAATGCTCGTCCTCGCAGATCGGATATGTTGTTGTTGTCTTCAGTCCTGAGACTGGCTTGATGCAGCTCCCCATGCCACTCTATCCTGTGCAAGCCTCTTCATCTCCCAGTACCTACTGCAACCTACATCCTTCTGAATCTGCTTAGTGTATTCATCTCTTGGTCTCCCTCTACGATTTTTACCCTCCACGCTGCCCTCCAATGCTAAATTTGTGATCCATTGATGCCTCAAAACATGTCCTACCAACCGATCCCTTCTTCTAGTCAAGTTGTGCCACAAACTTCTCTTCTCCCCAATCCTATTCAATACCTCCTCGTTATTTACGTGATTTACCCATCTAATCTTCAGCATTCTTCTGTAGCACCACATTTCGAAAGCTTCTATTCTCTTCTTGTCCAAACTAGTTAGCGTCCATGTTTCACTTCCATACATGGCTACACTCCATACAAATACTTTCATAAACGACTTGCTGATACATAAATCTATATTCGATGTTAACAAATTTCTCTTCTTCATAAACGCTTTTCTTGCCACTGCCAGTTTACATTTTATATCCTCTCTACTTCGACCATCATCAGTTATTTTGCTCCCCAAATAGCAAAACTTCTTTACTACTTTAAGTGTCTCATTTTCTAATCTAATTCCCTCAGCATCACCCGATTTAATCTTACTACATTCCACTATCCTCGTTTTGCTTTTGTTGATGTTCATCTTATATCCTCCTTTCAAGACACTGTCCATTCCGTTCAACTGCTCCTCCAAGTCCTTTGCCGTCTCTGGCAGAATTACAATGTCATCGGCGAACCTCAAAGTTTTTACTTCGTCTCCATGAATTTTAATACCTACTCCAAATTTTTCTTTTGTTTCCTTTACTGCTTGCTCAATATACAGATTGAATAACATCGGGGAGAGGCTACAACCCTGTCTCACTCCTTTCGCAACCACTGCTTCCCTTTCATGCCCCTCGACTCTTATGACTGCCATCTGGTTTCTGTACAAATTGTAAATAGCCTTTCGCTCCCTGTATTTTACCCCTGCCACCTTTAGAATTTGAAAGAGAGTATTCCAGTCAACATTGTCAAAAGCTTTCTCTAAGTCTACAAATGCTAGAAACGTAGGTTTGCCTTTTCTTAATCTTTCTTCTAAGATAAGTCGTAAGGTCAGTATTGCCTCACGTGTTCTAACATTTCTACGGAATCCAAACTGATCCTCCCCGAGGTCCGCATCTACCAGTTTTTCCATTCGTCTGTAAAGAATTCGCGTTAGTATTTTGCAGCTGTGACTTATTAAACTGATAGTTCGGTAATTTTCACATCTGTCAACACCTGCTTTCTTTGGGATTGGAATTATTATATTCTTCTTGAAGTCTGAGGGTATTTCGCCTGTCTCATACATCTTGCTCACCAGATGGTAGAGTTTTGTCAGGACTGGTTCTCCCAAGGCCGTCAGTAGCTCTAATGGAATGTTGTCTACTCCGGGGGCTTTGTTTCGACTCAGGTCTTTCAGTGCTCTGTCAAACTCTTCACGCAGTATCTTATCTCCCATTTCGTTTTCATCTACATCCTCTTCCATTTCCATAATATTGTCCTCAAGTACATCGCCCTTGTATAAACCTTCTATATACTCCTTCCACCTTTCTGCCTTCCCTTCTTTGCTAAGAACTGAGTTGCCATCTGAGCTCTTGATATTCACACACGTGGTTCTCTTCTCTCCAAAGGTCTCTTTAATTTTCCTGTAGGCAGTATCTATCTTATCCCTAGTGAGATAAGCTTCTACATCCTTACATTTGTCCTCTAGCCATCCCTGCTTAGCCATTTTGCACTTCCTGTCAATCTCATTTTTGAGACGTTTGTATTCCTTTTTGCCTGCTCCATTTACTGCATTTTTATATTTTCTCCTTTCATCAATTAAATTCAATATTTGTTCTGTTACCCAAGGATTTCTACCAGCCCTCGTCTTTTTACCTACTTTATCCTCCGCTGCCTTCACTACTTCATCCCTCACAGCTACCCATTCTTCTTCTACTGTGTTTTTTCCCCCATTCCTGTCAATTGTTCCCTTATGCTCTCCTTGAAACTCTGTACAACCTCTCGTTCTTTCAGCTTATCCAGATCCCATGTGCTTAAAGTCCCACCTTTTTGCAGTTTCTTCAGTTTTAACCTACAGGTTACACACCAATAGATTGTGGTCAGAGTCCACATCTGCCCCTGGAAATGTCTTACAATTTAAAACCTGGTTCCTAAATCTCTGTCTTACCATTATATAATCTATCTGAAACCTGTCAGTATCTTCAGGCTTCTTCCATGTATACAACCTTCTTTTATGATTCTTGAACCAAGTGTTAGCTATGATTAAGTTGTGCTCTTTGCAAAATTCTACCAGGCGGCTTCCTCTTTCATTTCTTCCCCCCAATCCATATTCACCTACTACGTTTCCTTCTCTCCCTTTTCCTACACTCGAATTCCAGTCACCCATGACTATTAAATTTTCATCTCCCTTCACTATCTGAATAATTTCTTTTATTTCATCATATATTTCTTCAATTTCTTCGTCATCTGCAGAGCTAGTTGGCATATAAACTTGTACTACTGTGGTAGACGTGGGCTTCGTGTCTATCTTGGCTACAATAATGCATTCACTATGCTGTTTGTAGTAGCTTACCCGCACTCCTATTTTTTTATTCATTATTAAACCTGCTCCTGCATTATCCCTATTTGATTTTGTATTTATAACGCTGTATTCGCCTGACCAAAAGGCTTGTTCCTCCTGCCACCGAACTTCACTGATTCCGACTATATCTAACTTTAATCTATCCATTTCCCTTTTTAAATTTTCTAACCTACCTGCCCGATTAAGGGATCTGATATTCCACGCTCCGATCCGTAGAACGCCAGTTTTCTTTCTCCTGATAACGACGTCCTCCTGAGTAGTCACCGCCCGGAGATCCGAATGGGGGACTATTTTACCTCCGGAATATTTTATCCAAGAGGACATCATCATTTAATCATACGGTAAAGCTGCATGTCCTCGGGGAAAATTACGGCTGTAGTTTCCCCTTGCTTTCAGCCGTTCGCAGTACCAGCACAGCAAGGCCGTTTTGGTTGATGTTGCAAGGCCAGATCAGTCAATCATCCAGACTGTTGCCCCTGCAACTACCGAAAAGGCTGCTGCCCCTCTTCAGGAACCACACGTTTGTCTGGCCTCTCAACAGATACCCCGCCGTTGTGGTTGTACTTACGGTACGGCTATCGGTATCGCTGAGGCACTCAAGCCTCCCCACCAACGGCAAGGTCCATGGTTCATGAGGGGGGTTTTGCAGTAAAGAATTCGAATAGTATCTAGCGACGTTATCATGGGATTCTGAATGTGAAATAAGTTTGGTGAAATAAGCATAAAATATCACTCAGAAATGGTAATCGGATGTTTTTATAGACCGCCTGGGTCAGGAACTGCAGTGATAGAGCGTTACAGTGAGAACTTGCAGAATGTCGTTAGTAACTTACCTGATCGTGCCGTTGTAACAGGAGGTGGTTTTAATTTGCCCAGTATAGATTAGGAGAGTCACCTCCTCATTTCCTTTGGGCCTTTGTCCCACGCAGGGTCGGGCTAGTTACTATGGATTTGACGATGTTAGTGTCAGAGGTTGGCCAGATGCCCTTCCTATCGCCACCCCGTGACCCAGGGACGGAATAGTGTACCCCAGCTGTCTGAAAATTTGGCGTGAGATAGCGTGAACCCTGAGGAAAAAATACCCTGAATTACAAAGTCTTTAGTACTAGATATTTAGTGATTTGAGGAATGTTACCACCTACGCGAATTAAGAAAAAATATTCGCTGTTTGAAAAAGCTGTTTGCTCCGAACACTTTACACTTTTGAACTTTATCATATTTATAAAAATGATTTTATAGGTTGATATGTTCTACTTAATATGAGTCAATGTAATCTACAGAATGCTTAGTCAGTTCTCCACGCGATTAATTAACACTTCCATATTAATATCAGTGTTATTAAGTGTGAAAGTAATTGTGTCCGTTACGTTTTCACGACTCTACTGCTGAACGGATTCCGATGAAATCTAACATGAAGGCAGCTTGACCCCTGAGGAAGATCATCAGCTACTTTGAAAAGTTGTATCTTTTGAGATTATTAACATTTTTAACACTGTGTACGTAAGTGGGATGCAGACGATTCTGGCGCGATTTATAGTTTGGTCCGTTATGATATTGAGTTGCTGCACCGCCTGGCATAGCTCGAGAGTTTTGGTCGAGATACAACAATAAACTCCTAGGTAAGTCAGAACCATATTTAAAACTATGACGATAAGCGTAACAGATGTTACGTCTGATTTAGCACATACAGGGTTTTATGAAAGTTAGAGCTGCGAAAGTTAATCGAATCCAAGAAACATCGGAGCAATCTCAGGTTCACCGGAACTTGGTTGCTAAACGTCTGGCTGTCTTCAGAGCTAGAGACAGTAGAACAGTCACATGTCCGTCACATTTTAGGCGCTGGGCGCCACGCGTCTCTTATAGCTTCCGAGATGCTTGAAGAATCACAACGACAGTGTCATGCAAAGACTGTACGACAAACAGTGAGAAGTCATACCTTTACATGAGAAACGTGGGAGGCTTCGTATCAAAAATGTTGGCACTATAATGCATTGAAATAAAAGGAAGAAACGGTTGGTATGTGTTTCTCTGGTGGCAAAAATCTTACAGCCAGTACTAGGTGAGCCAGAGGAACACCTGCAATCACTAAATAAGTCGACTCATCTTTTAAATTAGAAAATATAATACATGGTTTCTAATTTGACATACAGCAAAATAACAGCAAAATCATTATCCACCTACATACCGGTACTGCAAACATTTTTTTATACATATGTCTGAGCACTACTATATACACAGACATTTACAAATTATTAGTTGCTTACTCACCATCACTCATCGTAACAAAATTACTGTTAGGAGAACACTGCTTAATAACAAAAATCTAGAGCACGCTGTTATTACAAAGCAATATCTCAGTCACTTAATTGGGCAGTTTCACAAAAAGGAGCAGTGCCAATGGTCACAAGCGAGAGTGTGTAATGGAAATATTGCAAAATCTTATGCGCACACACACTCAAAAAATTAAGCCTCATGGCTCTCGAGAACCTGCTTCAAAAGTACAAGAACCATCTTTAAGGGCAGAAATAGCGAATATCCTTAAGTCTTCTAGACATCTGCTTCGAAGAGAGAAAAAAAGGAAAATCGCAGCGTGCACAGAGGCATACGAGAACAAGCACCCGCTCTTCCCAAACGCCAACTGTGAGCGGTACTCCAGGGAAACTCAGTACACGGTACAATAAAAATTATCCTCTTCCAAGCACTTCTTACAAGGGGAAGGCCACAGACAGGGCGAACCGATAGGGCTCGTAACTGACAGCTTACTTCTGAACAACCTACCATGAAACACTCAAAAATACATTCTAAGGCAAAAAAAAAAAAAACGAGGGGCCGCGAAGGAATTATCCGAATGGGAATGAAATCGCTAGATGTGATGTACACGTACAGGCAAACAAACTAGTTAAACTTCAAAAAATTGGATTATTTATGTGGTGACTTCTTGCTCTTATGCGGGAAATTATTCGGCTTGCGTTGGTTGAGGCAGTTGTTGGATGTCTTCCTGAGGCATATCGTGCCAAATACTGTCCAACGTTCTCAACTGGGGAGAGATTCGGCGAACTTGCTGACCAGTGTAAGGTTAGGCAAGCCCGTAGACAGGCAGTAGAAAATATCACCGTGTGCGGGCGGGCATTATCTCGCTGAAACGTAAGCCCGGGATGGTTTGCCACGAAGTGCAACAAAACGGGCAGTAGGCATTCGTCCACGTACCGCTGTGCTGTAAGAGGCCGCGGATGACTACCAAAGGGATCCAGCTATGAAAAGAATGGCACCCCCGACCATCACTCCTGCTTGTCGGACGGAATGGCGAGCGACATTCAGGTTGGTATCCTACCACTATCCAAGGCGTCTCTAGAGACGTCTTCGGCCTGGAATCTCATTGACTGGAGGAGAACTGTCTTCAGTGAAGAGCTTCACTTCGAATTTAACCCCGATGATCAACGAAAACATGTCGGCAGACGCTACAGACAGCTACACGGCTTTTTGGCTCAATACCTCTCCGTTTTTTTTTTTTTTTTTTTTAGAAAAACTGCCCCTAAAGTTCATGACGCAGACTAAAAAGTGACGGGATCGGGAGGCAATTGAAAATTGAGTACGTTTCTCTCATACAAAGGGTCCGCAAACCGATTTTACTAGAAATCGAAAAAAGAGACTGTTACGAATGCTGCTTATGTAATCACAAGGTAACCACCGTGCAAATAAAGCGCAGCTGACGAAACGATCAAGGTATCCGGTTGGGGAGCAGAGGACCTGAATTCGATTCTCAAATGCAGTCTGCAGTATTTTTTATTTTTTGTATATTTCCGTCACGAAGTTTGTAAGAACACGAGGATTAATAAGGTAAGTAAATCAATACAGAACAACAACACGGTAGGCAAGTCAATGTCTCAAAGAACTTCGATTAATAAGGAATTAAAATTTTAATCTTGGTCGCCTTACAATGACTCGGGAGGCAATTGAAAACTGAGTACGTTTCTCTCATACAAAGGGTCCGCAAACCGATTTTACTAGAAATCGAAAAAAGAGACTGTTACGAATGCTGCTTATGTAATCACAAGGTAACCACCGTGCAAATAAAGCGCATCTGACGAAACGATCAAGGTATCCGGTTGGGGAGCAGAGGACCTGAGTTCGATTCTCAAATGCAGTCTGCAGTATTTTTTTATTTTTTGTATATTTCCGTCACGAAGTTTGTAAGAACACGAGGATTAATAAGGTAAGTAAATCAATACAGAACAACAACACGGTAGGCAAGTCAATGTCTCAAAGAACTTCGATTAATAAGGAATTAAAATTTTAATCTTGGTCGCCTTACAATGACTCTTTCGCTCATTCTGTTACATGTCCTCACTTTCGTTCGAACAACTAGATGGCTGGTACTTATCGCATGAACGTTCGAAACGAATACTCGCGGCATCAAAAACATGTAATGAATGCTATCTCCTCGCAGCTACATCGATCTTTCCGGAGGAAAAGAGATTAGATTTACAATCAAAAATATTTCTTTTTCCAGTATTAATTTTGAAGCCGTACCGTGAATACGACAGTAAAATTTTAATTCTTTACTAATTCAAGTGGTTTGAGAAATTTATTTTCTTACCTTTTTATTATTCTTTACTGATTTACTTACTTTATTGATACTGGTATGCCTACCAATTTTGATAGGGAATAAATACAAAATTAAAAAAAACGCAGAATTAATCTAGGCATCGAACACAGGCTCAACGCTCCTCAAGCAGATGCCTCAGTCGCTACGGCTATGGGCACATAAACGACAGTCGTAACATTCTCTTTCCTCGATTTATAGAAAATATGCACTTGCAGGCGCCAATTATGATGAAAAATGTTCGGTTTTTCAATTTTCTGTAGATCCCGTCAATTCTGAGTCTATTACGCTTCATAAATTTAGAGATGGTTTTCTTAAAAACGGGGACGTATTCAGTCGAAATATCTTAGAGTCTTTCATATTTGTTGTACACAATCGACTTGCCAAAAATTCGAATCATCTGGTCTGATAGGCTTCCCCTTGTTAGTCATTTGAAGACTCTCCATTTCAATGTGGTAAAAATAAAACTTGTTGTTAACGTTCACTTTCTAAATCTCCGCAACAAGTTTAAATGAGTCCCCTCGATCCCATGCAGCTGTCACAAGCCTTTTGTCATTAACCGTTCTCTCATTATGTTGTCGTACAAGCTAAAATAATCATCTTACCCCTTGTGCTTTATCTGGATGGATGGTGGTCAACTTACACACTGAAAGAATCGTTCGTGCTACAAAACACTTGAGTTGCTTTTTGTTCTTGTGTTAGACATTCTGTCTACTTGCAACCAAGCAAAATATAGCTTTGGATATTCGATCGTTGTTCTTCTTCCCTTATTGTGCTCCCCATACAATGTACACACTTACCAGCATTTTACCATATTGGTTACGTATTGCTCTTTATTCCTTTATTGATTACTAGTAAATATCGCACGGCACCAAGATTCTGTTTATGTCCCTTTAGCTGCGTCCATCTAGGCCTGAGGACCAAGTTACTTCTTGGTTCCCCAGCGCATGTGCGCCAAATTTACGTACGTCTCCCATCCTGCTCACTCCCAATTGATGAGTCAGCGCGCCTCAACAGGTCATCCAGCGAATCAACGCCCGTCTCACCAGCCCATTCTACGCTTCTCCGGACGGCCTCGTTACGCGCTGTAATTTGATAGAGTGCGATTGCCTAGTGGTTCACACTCTAAACTCGTTTTCCAAAGGCTCAAGATTTCGGACAGGGATGCAAGGATGAGAAAGAAAATATGGACAAATTATAGTAACCTTGAAGCGGATACATTGAAATCAGAGATCATTTTTACACTAGATAATGGCTTCCTACAGCCGAAAGGAGCGATAATAATAACCTTGCCCTCGTACATCCTATGGTAAGGTGGAATAGACTCTGTCAGACTGCCCTATAGTGAGTATCAACGAACCATTTGCACCTCATGAAAAATCTGCTGTTAGTCAGTTGTGCCATGAGTTTTCTCCGGACTGGAAAGAGATAGAAACATGCGCATTGTTTTAAAATGAGGCCGCGTTCATTGTCAGAGATGGCAACAGTTCCAGCATCAACAGCCTCAGAAGCGTTGCAAATTCAGCTTCATCACCATTGCAACCATTCATGCCACATTAAGATATCTCATTTTAACTTATGAAATACGCACCTCATTATCTTCCTTTTGAACTCATATTTCCAACCTTGATATAGTAAAAACTTGTATCACTGAAGAACAGGTACTTAACTCATGCCAGTTCTAGAGTGAAATTTTCACTCAACAGAGGAGTGTGCGCTCATGTGAAACTTCCTGGCACATTAAAACTGTGTGCCGGACCGAGACTCGAACTCGGAACCTTTGCCTTTCGTGAGCAAGTGCTCTACCAACTGAGCTACCCAAGCACGACTCACGCCCCTTCCTCACAGCTTTAATTCAACCAGTACCTCGTCTCTTACCTTCCAAACTTCACAGAAGCTCTCCTACGAACCTTGCAGAACTAGCTCTCCTGGAAGAAAGGATATTGCGGAGACATGGCTTAGCCACAGCCTATGGGATGTTTCTAGAGTGAAATTTTCACTCAACAGCGGAGTGTGCGCTCATGTGAAACTTCCTGGCAGATTAAAACTGTGTGTCGGACTGAGATTCGAACTCGGGACCTTTGCCTTTCGCGGGCAAGTGCTCTACCAACTGAGCTACCCAAGCACGCCTCACGCCCCTTCCTCACAGCTTTAATTCAACCAGTACCTCGTCTTTTACCTTCCAAACTTCACAGAAGCTCTCCTGCGAACGTTGCAGAACTAGCACTCCTGGAAGAAAGGATATTGCGGAGACATGGCTTAGCCACAGCCTATAGGATGTTTCTAGAGCGAAATTTTCACTCTACAGCGGAGTGTGCACTGATGTGAAACTTCCTGGCAGATTAAAACTGTATGCCGGGCCGAGACTCGAACTCGTGACCTTTGCCAGTTCTCCTCGACAGAGGACTGAAAAATGGAAAACAAAAAAAAACAACAAAAGAGAAAACTTATAGTAAATGATATTTTCACCTGTGGCGCTACACGTTCTAAGCAGTGTGGGCTTAGTGACTTTGCTGTCTAAGCTGGCAACATGCCTTTCCGACACTCAATATTCTAGGTAATATGCTTTCCTGCATCACGATGTTATAGCGACAGACAAAATTTTGTGCAAAAGTATAAGCTTACATGTGACAGATATTCCGACGTTTACTTTATCCGAAACGGTTCTCAGAAAGCAACAAGGTATAGGGACTACATCTTCCAACCTTTTTTTCTACCGTATGTTTGTTGGAGGTTATTTTCTGTCTTTGGACTACTACTTCGGTATAGGTCAACTGATGGACGACAGGCTACAAGGTGAGAGCATTATTGTTTATGGCGACTTGCTTACACAAAGCTAGGATTTGTTTAGCAGACATGTCGATTTAGGTGAGCATCTCCAACTACTGCTTCAGATATGTAGATGATTCTTCTTGAGAAACAGTTGTTGTTGTTGTTGTGGTTCTCAGTCCTGAGACTGGTTTGATGCAGCTCTCGATGCAAATCTATCCTGAGCAAGCTTCTTCATCTCCCAGTATCTACTACAACCAACATCCTTCTGAATCTGTTTAGTGTATTCATCTCTTGGTCTCCCTCTATGATTTTTACCTTCCAATCTGCCCTCCAATACTAAATTGGTGATCCCTCGATGTCTCAGAACATGTCCTACCAACCGATCCCTTCTTCTCGTCAAGTTGTGCCACAAACTTCTCTTCTCCCCAATCCTATTTAATACCTCCTCATTAGTTACGTGATCTACCCATCTAATCTTGAGCATTCTTCTGTAGCACCACATTTCGGAAGATTCTATTCTCTTCTTATCCGAACTATTTAATGTCCACGTTTCACTTCCCTACATGGCTACACTCCATACAAATACTTTCAGAAACGACTTCCTGACACTTAAATCTATACTCGATGTTAACAAATTTCTCTTCTTCAGAAACGCTTTCCTTTCCGTTGCCAGTCTACATTTTATATCCTCTCTACTTCGACCATCATCAGTTTTTTGCTCCCCAAATAGCAAAACTCCTTTACTACTTTAAGTGCCTCATTTCCTAATCTAATTCCCTCAGCATCACCCGACTTAATTCGACTACATTCCATTATCCTCGTTTTACTTTTGTTGATGTTCATCTGATATCCTCCTTTCAAGACACTATCCATTCCGTTCAACTGCTCTTCCAAGTCCTTTGCTGTCTCTGACAGAATTACAATGTCATCGGCGAACCTCAGAGTTTTTATTTCTTCTCCAAGGATTTTAATACCTACTCCAAATTTTTCTTTTGTTTCCTTTACTGCTTGCTCAATATACAGATTGAATAACATCGGGGAGAGGCTACAACCCTGACCACACAGTTATGAACCACTATTGACTATTCGTGAAGATCGCAAACCGTGTTAAGGGGCAGTAATTTTAGTTGCCTCACCTGTTTGTGAGCTACACAACTGAAAAGAAAATACCCTATCATGTCTTGAGTCATACAGATAATAGTTCCAAAACACCGACTTCAGTATATCGACGTATATGTGTCTATAGGTACCTCCTATCACGCGTAACACTTAAACCGTGACGCCAGTAAAGCAAGATATTCGGCCAAACTCATTTTAAGCCACTTCTAGAGTAACCCAGAAAACAATAAAGAAGTCGCTCCAATATTATTTTAATATTGATGCCATTTGGCATTATGCAGTTTTAAGCGTTTGGACTTTCGTAAATTTCACAGCGATTGTGCTTTTTATTTTTCATCGCCCAATGTGGGACCACTGTTTTGTTTCCGTTCGCATGTTTAATGTTTAGCTTAATACGATTAGGGTGCCGCAAATACAAAATTCCTCATTCGGCTTCCAGGTTTAGGTTTCTCTCAGTTTTGATAAACCGAGTGACGCAAGTTCCGGGATGATACGGCAGATTTCCTTCCTCATCGGTACTTAATTCGATCTTTCATCCAGTTCCCAATGACCTCGTTGTCGACGGGACGTAAAATAATGAGGATGCCTGGCTTTTGAACACAATGGTCACGCGATACAATCGTTTCGTATGAAAATTAATGCTTGTGATAACCGAATTTATTCCCCGGCTTTTAGAGAGGAAAGGAAGATGAGAGCAAGCAAAGAAAGTTTGAGTGTGACTTATATTCAATAGAGAGGCCATAATAAACGGATTGGACAAAGCTAGGGAACATTGCCTGATGACGTTGGCGGAATTATCCTTGCATTCGTCAGTTATTGTTTTGTACTTTACAGACAGATTTTGCACCCCAGAAAATACTGAAAACAACCTTCCGCCAAATGGAATCGACTTCGTGTTTTACTCATCATAGCTTCCATCAACTGCTTCCATTGGTGAGCCTATGGACATGGAGTGTTTGTGCATGCCAGAAGATGAGTTTTCTTGATCTACGCGTAGCACAAAATATTCCACTTGAAAAGACCCTTCTATCGAATGCAGTTGTGGCGATGCGAACTGAAGTGACAGTTAAAGGAAAAAATGTTATCATTAAAAAAATGTGTTCGTGCTGTTGATAACGACGAAAGACAAGAGAGAGTTCCTTGCGGCTCCCCCCGTCGGAGGTTCGAGTCCTACATCGGGCATGGGTGTGTGTGTTGTCCACAACGTAAGTTAATTTAAGTTAGATTAAGTAGTGTGTAGGCTTAGGTACCGATGACTTAAGCAGTTTGGTCCCGTAAGATCTTACAACAAATTTACAATTTTTTTTACAAGGGAGAGTTTTAACTCCCATGCCAGTTTGTAGCATATTCCTTTTGAATACCACTGCGGAAGTTGTCTCCATACGACAGGCGCACCATCGTTGACAATATCCAATGGTCTGCCCAACTGTTCGTCTAACATGTGGAACACAAGAAAAGAGATTCCG
Source organism: Schistocerca gregaria (assembly GCF_023897955.1). Lineage (NCBI taxonomy): Eukaryota > Metazoa > Arthropoda > Insecta > Orthoptera > Acrididae > Schistocerca > Schistocerca gregaria. The sequence continues at coordinate 795,296,432 of NC_064922.1, read as the reverse complement.
TTCCCAGTAGCCTAGAATGTCCTGTCGATAAGAGCTCACGGAAAGTAAGCAGTCAATTGATTCATTGACTAATCCAAGTTAATCAAGGAGAACAGGGTAAGCCATACACAAGCTCAACACCAGGAAGGGCCCAAATTTGGCTCGATATTTGAAATATATTTTACACCTGTAACAATACAGGTTCTCCTTTAATATTATTTTACTTCTAGCGGAAATGACCGTGTTAACGGAAAATTTTAATAAAAAAGTATTCTTCAACAAAAACAACTTCTAGTCAACATGCATCTGCTAAATCTGCAGTTCTCTCACGGTCCAAACGCTTCACCTGAAAATCCTACTCTTTCCCGCCGGGTCGAAGTCAGCTGTCTCGTCCTTTTACCAACATCCTGTACAAAATACCAAATGCATAGACATGAATTTTGGATGACCAGAGAAATAGACGAGTAGAACACACAAACATTGTAAGTATACGTTTATGTAGTTAGCTGATTACATGTTCCAGAGATCATTTGAGCAATTTGTTATCGAAATCTTGCGGAGCGATTCGTACAGGATATTTACACATGATTTATTTTAACGTTGTGGCGTTCTCCTAGTTACCACAATGAGAGTAAAAATTTTGAAGTTTTCTCAAAAGTGCGGCGACAGTTTAATACGAGGGTTGGAACTTTAATAGTGGCAACTATTTATTTACAGCTCACACAAAATAGAAACGTGTTTCAAAGTTTTACTGACTATCAAAGTAGTCACCAGCATTGTGTATAGCCCGTTGCCAGCGATGTGGAAGTCGTAGGATACTCTCAGCAGTGCCAGTTGTGTTGACAGTTCGAGCGGCACGGTCTGTCGCCCGACGAATTTGTAGCAGTTCTGAGGCTAATGCCGTGAAGTGTTTCCTTCAGTTTAGAAAGTGTCACCACTTCTGTCTTTAAGCTGCTCGTTGGTTGTATTCCAAAAATGAACAGCTGCTCGTAGGTTGTGTTCAAAAAATGAACAGCTTAGAGACAGAAGTGATGGACACTTTCTGCAGAACCTGACCATCATTTTGCAGGACAATGCTCAAGCACGTACAGTGGAAGCTGTTACTTATTTGTTTGACTGATGGGGCTGCTAAGTGCTATACCACCTACTGCACTGCCCTGACTTAAGCCCTCCTGAGTTCAACTCGATTTCTAAACTGAAGGAAACATTTCACAGCATTCGCTTCAGAACTGCTACAAATTCGTCGGGCAACAGACCTCGCCTCTCGAACTGTCAACACAACTGGCACTGCTATGAGTATCGTACGACTTCCACATTGCTGGCAACGGGTTATACACAATACTGGTGATTACTTTGAAAGTCAGTAAAAGTTTGAAACACGCATCTGTTTTGTACGAGCTGTAAATAAATAGTTGCCACTATTAAAGTTCCAACCCTCGTAATTTGAAAATTGTGCCACTTAGTACAACAGAACAGCCACGACATAGAAGCAACCCACATTGAGGATGGATAATTTTACTAATATACACACGATGTTGTGCATCACGGGGAAGTTCTGTTGTTTCACATCACAGTTTACCTAATATAAATCCACCCTCGTGGTTTTTATTCAGATATCTGCTTGGTATTAGGCCACTGAGCAGGATGGCAGACATCATTGTTCGCAAACGAAATCCGATGAGACACGCGTGATTTTGATTTTAAAGTATTACTTACAGCCGAGAAATGATCGGATGAAGTATCTCAGTGGGGATTGGGCACTAAGCTGAAAAGTAATTAACGAAAGAACATCAACTATGTCCGATCGCTCGAGTCTGAACAATCCGCAGCCAACCACACTTGCCTTTTCCTGAAACATATATAAATTACAACGCAAATTGCATAAATGGTAAGGAAGGGTTTAATGGCTTGGATTAATCACGCAATATACATAAATACACAGATATAAGTGACGTATCCGACAAACAGTAACCGCTTCCACATCTCAGGTTTGCACAGCTGAAGAGGCTCCTAACAAGAGGCAATTCTACAGGAAGAAAATTAAAGGGCAGCACTCCTTCATTTATTCTCAGTGGCTTTGTATTCACCACCTTTACACTTTCTGAAAGTTTCTATGAGCTAAGTGCATTCTTTGAATATTTAGCAAATATGTTTATCACAGATTGGTTTTCTACAAATGAGTCATCTTTTCCTTATCACACATCATTACCCTATTAATTACAAGAGTGGAAATTAGAGCAAAAAGATGAAGTAATAATATGAAACACTACGACATGACGAGTTTTAAAATTAATGAATTAATATTACCTGTCCTGCTCTTACTATAAATTGTAAAACTAGTTTTTTTAACGGGTGAGAAAACGTGAAATGGAGAAATACGCGTCATTGCAGAGAATTAAAGAATGTGGAAGACGCGTAAATTCTACATTAATTTAAGCATGTCAAAAATAAACGCTTCGTATATAGATTTTATTGTATTATGAAGAGCATTTAAGGGAAAAAGCTAGATTCAGTTTATTTTGTTTGAAGTACCGCAAGTGATTGAAGAGATTTGTGAATAAAGTTGCGAGAAACAATCAACAACAATGAGTACTTGTAAATATAAATTCAGTGGAAGAATTATACATGTGTTATTCAAATCGGATCACAAGCAGATTACGCGAGGAAGTGACGGTAGGATGACGTGTAGCTCGATGCGACCACGAAACTCGATAGCAGTCGACGAATACAGCAGTTTGGAGCTGCCATGTTTGATTGCTGTACTGTATCTCATTGTGTTTGTATTGTTATTGCATGTTACGACAGTACACCATTTCATGGCAACAGTGCATCGGAGACTTGCCACAAACATGTCACGCTTGGTACGTTTCTTTATAATTAAATGTCAGTTACTGAAGCATCGGTAGTAAAATCTTCGGTGGACCCTGAGATGAATTATGTTATTGGTGTGGGTTTCACCTCTTCACTGTGGTGCTGTGATTTGAAACGTTGAGCATGGAGTTGACAGCAGTAGGTTCGCGCCCTGCCATATGCTAATATTTTCATTTTTGCATAGTGAGAATTTCTTATTAATACAATTAATTATGTTCTGCAATAACCGATGTTGTTTATATTTAAGACTGTGCTATCTCAGGAATGAGTTTCTTCGATTTTGTGACTTCTGTTTGATAAAAATCGAAGATGAAATTGCTACAAGCGAAACTACTAACAATGACATGTGTCGTGTTGTTGTTACATACATCTGGCCTTTTTTCCAAGCATGTCACGATTTTCGAGGGTATTGTTAGGCAAGGACCTAAAAGGACAGCTTAAATAGCTACGAGTGAAACGAGCAACAATAATATTTATAATCTTTCACGTTACCAATATTTGGCTTTTCAGTTGGAAATATGTAGCTATTTCCGAAGGTGTTGTTAGGCGGGAAACTAAGAGGACAGCTTAAATTGCGGAAAGGGAAATTAACAGCAGTTCATTTACACTCACCCTTGCCACAAAAATTTAGCTGTTTTTTCTGCGAATGTGTTCCGACGTCCGAGGGTCCGCTGACACACGGGAGAAGCTGGGTCGACTGCTATCGTATTCCGTGGCCACAGCGAGTGACACATCAGTTTCACGTCGCTTCCCAGTAAGCCGAGAGTGACACGAACGTCTGCCCGTCCATCAACCATACTGCAATAGCACAGTCTGTATCAGAAACTGCAGCCGTAATAGTCCTCTTGAAATGGCCGTTTGTATCATGATGCAGTATAAGATTCGTTTATTATGCTGTATCATACATATAAGAAGAAATTCCGTCTTTTGCAAATGAATATCTTATTTGTGTTTACCAAATATGTTTCGCCTGTTGATACTCTGCACCGTCAGTGGCCTATGATATACAGAAAATTATTTAATTAAACAGATTTTGATAGGAGACCTGTAATGATTCTTCGCAGGTCATTTTGGTAGACATAAATAAAAAATTAAGTTGCAAAAGACAGAATGTTTTCTTACCTATATAATTAAGCATAATTTAAGTAACAACTGAAGAAAAACATCTGTAAATATTAACAAGAATAAGTGTTATTTATAACCTCCTTGTTGGTTGATATAGCCGACGATACAGAACAACCGTATTTCGTTCAGAAGTCATGCTGTCCGTTTAACTTCTTTCTTTCCTATGTTCGAACGTTGTAGCTCGTATATTATTTTCTCTGACATCAGTGGTACACTTCAATACATTTATACATATAGTTGTTCAGTACATTTATACATATAGTTGTCATAGCACGTCCTAAGTGTAAAAAACAATACAAATGTTTCATTCCACTTTTCGAACGTCCTAGCTCTAACATGATCTTTTGTGAGTTATTAGTCTATGACAAGAACTAGTTCAATGTGTTTAAAACTTTAACTTCAGTACTTATATGGAAAAATGAAGTTTTCTACTCTCAGTAGTGTATCAATATACTATAAAATATCAAAGATATGGAAAATAAATTGAATGTCTAAAAAATTGTGCATTCGTCTTGGAGTGACATGAACTTATGCAAGCAAGTACATTGGTGTCCAAAATTAAAGCAACAGACCACTGTTTCCCCGTCTTGTGTCTAATTCACGGTGTAGTCATACAAACTGTCGGCAGATGTCCGTGCAATCGTGGTCTGCATAGAAGGTGGCATTCCGGTCAACGATGACGTCAGGGCACCTATCGAACGGGATAGTATGTGCCGGGTAGCACCGCATCCACAATCGCTGTGTATACAGTCACAGAGAGAACAAGTCGCCAGACTCTCTACGAAGGAAGGGCCATAAAAAGAATGGAAGCAGGACAGTTGCAACCGGATGTGGTCCGATGGCTTAACGTGAATCGTTCTGTTGTTTCTCGGATGTGGCGACAGTTTATAGAGGCCGAAATAGTATCACCAAAACCACGGCAAAGCCGACCATGCATGATATCAGAAAAACAGGAGTGTTACTTGGCTGCAACGGCACGACGGTACCGCCTTAATACTGCATGGCAACTGGCATTTGACCTCGCAGCATCCACTGGACGCGTCGAATCGAGCCAGACGGTGAGAGAAGGCTTCGTCAGAGTGATCTTTATTGTCGGGGACCTGCTGTATGCTTACCCCTGATGCGTCTTCACAGAAGGGAACGTCTAGTTTGAGTCGTCAACGTGTCACCTGAACGTCGAACAGTGGACTTGGTCTGGAGAGTGATTCTCCAAGCATTCGCATCTGGAATGAAAAGTGGAGCACGATTTCTGGACCCAAACACTGAAGGATCTCGAAGGTGTGGGCAGGGATAACGTGAACCACTCAAACAGCTCTTCATGAAATTATGCTGGTGAATCGGCAAGGTTTTACTGCAATCCGGTGTCGCTATGAGGTCTTGGGACCTTATGTGCGGTTTTTGCGGATTGGGGTGTTGACTCAGGCTTCGTACAGATGGACGATAATGCTCGACCTCACAGAGAACGCGTGGTCGACGTTTTCTTGGAAATGGAAAATATTGCACGCATGGCTTGGCCTGCTCGCTCTTCCTATTTGAATCCCACAGGGTGTGTCTGGGATGCACTGTGGAGACAGGTTGCATCACGTCAGAATCCACCAACCATTCTCCAAGAGTTGCGAGGAGCTCTGCACGAAAAACGGGAATTATTGCCTCAACATGAGATTGGTGATATTATTCACAGCGTGGCCCATCGTCGTCGGGCCTGTGTAGCTGCCAGAGGTGGTAGCACCCCACACAGAGCACATGAACATGTTGTCAGAATGCGTATTCAAATTAGTTAAATTGGAAAAAACAAAGAAGATTTTTGTCTACCGTTATGTACAGGGTGTAAATTTTAAGTTGACAAACCAGAATAACTCGAAAAATAATCTTCACACGAAAAAATGTGTAGAATCCAAAGTTGATTATTTTCGAGGGAGACATCTGCTGGTGCTAAAATTAGCCCGCCACCCCAGCCCCCTGGGGGTGGGGCGGGAGGCAACTTTAAAATTTCAAATCGGAACCTCAATTTTTTATTTCAGAATCAGATTTTACAAAAAAAACTACATATATTTTGTCTTAAACTTTTTTTTAATTCTTGGTAGTTGGCGCCTTAATTTTTAAAAACATCAATGTTCTCGTTTTTGAGTGGAAAATGGTTACGGATAAATAAAAAATGAGTCAGATGATTTGTTTGATAATTAAAAGTTGTGTGTCCTCATGACCACGAAACAAACAAAACTTATCCGAATCTGAGGAAAAAATTAATATTTGGGTCAACATTTGTAAAACTCTAATTCCTCTCTTAAAAACCGCACCCGATGGGAAGAGAGGGAGAGTTTTAGTTTTAGGGAATCAAAATTTACGAAGTAAATAAGTGTTTTTATTTATCCGTAACCATTTTCGATGCAAAAATGAGAACATGGATTTTCTTGAATTACAGCGCCAACTACCAAGAATCAAAACAAATGTTTAAGACAAAATGTATGTAGTTCTTTATGTAGAAGCTGATTCGGAAATAAAAACTGGGGTTTTCCATTTGAAATTTTTAAGTTGCCTCCCGCCTCATCCCCTGCGGGGTGGAGTGGCGGCTAATTTTAGCACCAGTTGATGTCCCCCTAGAAAATAATCAACTTTGGATTCTACACATTTTTTCGTGAGAAGATTATTTTTCGAGTTATTCTGGTTTGTTGACTTAAAATTTACATTCTTTGTATAGTAGTTATTTATGTTCTGTATCCTTTACATTGTTTCTACTTTACTATCACCTGTTTATATTGTTTCGTAGTGAAATAAACGCAACCTTGCAAAATTTCTCTTTGTTGCTTTCAGTTTGAACACCAGTGTATTTTGCATTGAATTCGGAGGAAACCAGTACACTTGCATTCATCATCAGGTTTCACTGGTTAACAAAATTCAAAAGAACGGAATACCAAAGTACATTTTTTGGGGTGTTGAGGCGATCAAAAGAGAGAAACACGAGCAGTGAGAAGCGACAGTGTAACACGACAGTGTGTTAGTCAGTCTGCAGGCGGAAGCATTTCCACGTGTAGCTGCAGTTAATCTTGCTATAGTATGAATTATGAAAGTAAATTTCGCTTCACACTCTGTAAACGTCACATTTTGTATTAGATGTTCTTACTACTCCTCTGAGAAGTGTTTCATGGCCATCGATCCAGCAGAAGGACCAACCATCGTGGTGGACAGTGAGAACGTTTACGTCTACACCCACATTTATAATCCTCAAGCCACCTTATGGTGTGTGGCGGAGGGTACTTTGGGTACCAGTGTGACATCCCCCTTTTCCTGTTCCAGTCGCTTGTACTTCGCAGGAAGAACAATAGCTGGTAAGCTCCATGTGGGCCCGAATTTCACTAATTTTATCTTCGTGGTCACTTCGCGAAAGGTACGTAATATATTGGTTGGCACTTGCAGGAACGTGCGCTTCGGAACTTTAACAGTTTACTATAACGTAATGCAGAATGCCTCTCTGTAGCGTCTCCCACTTGAGTTGGTTGAGCAACTCCGTGATGTTTTCGCGCTTACTAAGTAACGAACCGTGCTGATCTCCTTTAGATATTCCCTGTTTCCTCCACCAGCCCTGTTTTTTATCGATCCCATACTGACAAGCAGTATTCAAATACTTGTCGAACTTCCGTGTTATAAGGTACTTCCTTTGTTGTGGACGACATTTCCTGAAGACTCTTCCGATTAATCTCAGTCTAACGTCTGCCTTACTCGTGAATAATTTTATGTGATCGTTCGACATCAAATCGCACAATACGCACAGATATTTTATGGTAATGGCTGCTTCCAGTGACTGTTTTGCAATTTTGGAATCATACAATAGTCTTTCTGTCTGTGTATTCGCAATACGCTACATTTGTGTATGGTGAAGGACAATTTCCACTCCCTACACCAAGCATCGACCCTGTGCAGGCCTTCCCGCATTTCGCTACAATTTTCTAGAGTCGAGATTTCTCTCTAAACAACCGCATCATCCGCGAGAAGCCTCACTGAAGTTCTGAAATTGTCTACTACGTCGTTCACATATACAGCAAAAATTAATGGTCCTATAACACTCCCCAGGCGCACGCTCGAAGTTAGGGTTACGTCCGAAGACTTCTCTCCGTTGAGAATGACTGTTTTCTAGAAACTCTTCAATCCAGTCCCACAGTTCGTCTGACATTCCATAAGCTCGTATTTTGTTGATTAGGCAGCAGTGCGGAACTGTACCGAATACCTTTCGCAAGTCAAGGAACGCAGTTTCTACCTGCGCGTCTGTACCTACTGTCTCATGGACGAACAGACCGAGTTGGGGTTTCACACGATCGTTTTTTCCGGAACCCATTTTGATTCTTACAGAGAAGATTTTCGCTTTCCAGAAATGCCATAATACGTGGGCATAAAACATGTTCCAAATTTTTAATATAGATCTACGTCACAGATATAGGATTATAGTTTTGTGCATCTGCTCGACGACCCTTCTTGAAAACGGAAATAGCCTGTGCTTTTCTCCAATCGTTAGGAACGCTTCACTCCTCAAGAGACCTACGGTACAATGCTGTTGGAAGATGGGAAAGTTGTGTGTGGAATAAAACTGGAACCCGGTCAGTCCAGTGGTTTGCACTGTTGGGAGATTTCAGTTGCTTTTCTATGCCTTGGTCACTTTTTTCGATATTTGTCATTTTGTTTTTCGCGCTGTGATTTAAACTATAGTGTGATCTTCCTCTGTGAAACAACTTCGGAAAAAGACTGTTAGTGTTTCGACCTATCTTGTCTCATTCTCTGTTTAGTGCTATTATGGTCTCAGAGTTCCTGTAAAGATGACTTCCATCCGTTTACTGATTTAACATCAGAGCTCGTTAGTATTTTCTGTCAAGTTGGTATCTAGAATTTTACTTTCGTATTCGATGAACGCATCACGCATATCCCTCCTTATGCTAATTTTCGCTTCGTTCAATATTTATGAGGCTTTGGCTATGTTTAAATTTGCAGTGAAGCTCTCTTTGCTTTCATTTCAGCTTCCTAACACAGTTATCGAACCGCGGTGGGTCTTATCCATCCCCCATAATTTTGCTAGGGTGATTCTTGTCTAAAGCTTACTGTATGACGCTCTTGAACTTTGTCCACTGACGCTCAATATTGTCAGTCCAGAAGAAATTTTCCTGATAACCTGTCAGGTAGTCCGACATCTGTCTCTTGTCGCTCTTGCTAGGAATTAAGACCTTCCTGCCTTTTTTTGTATTCCTATTTACGGCCCTGTTTAGTGATGCTATAACGGTCTTGTGATCTTTGATAAACTGTTCTACGCTGAGTCGAAAAGTTCAGGTCTGTTTTCACCAGTTGATCTTATATGTTATCTTTGCTATTCGTTTCTCTGATTAACTGCTAAAAGCAACTTTCGGATAAAGCTCTTAGAACCATTTTACATGATTCTCTGTCCCTACTACGCGTGCTAATCACTTGTGTCTTAGAATCTGTAGCTGGGAAGTTAAAAGCAGCACCTAGAACTATAAAGTGACCAGGAAATTTCAGCGAAATATTCTCCAAGTTTTTTCTCAACTGCTGTGCCACTACTGCTACTGAGGCAGAGGGTTCATAAAAGCATCAATGTCCTTGTTTGATCCACCTTCAAAACTTACCCAAATTATTTCGCATTCTGAGTCTGTACGGGCGTTACGCGTTGGTTGCTTCCAAATATTTACAAAAGTGAGACTGAATGATGTTACTCGTTCCTGTTCCCACCTACAAGACAGCTTGCTACCAGGGTTTTCCAGTATTTATTATTTTCATTCAAATTCGATATTCCTACAAAGAAACTAGATGAGTGTTACGAGAAGTGAGGGAACTCAGTTGTCAGATTGCCACCACCACTGTCTCTCTGCAGACGTATCCTTTCGCTTAACGTCATAGAAAGGAAACAATCAGTCACAGCCATCTTGGTGAAAATTGTTAACAACTGAAAGAAGAAATATCAAAATTAAAAAAAAATATACTTTCACACCTAAGAACAAAATGATCTAATTTTTTCATTTCTCTTTCGTCTCGGAAACACAAAGAAAATCACTATTCATATTTCAGTAGGGTATTTAAGCGAACGGCCTTGCCGCAGTGGTAACATCGGTTCCCGTCAGATCACCGAAGTTAAGCGCTGTCGGGCTGGGCTAGCACTTGGATGGGTGACCATCTGGTCTGCTGAGCGCTGTTGGCAAGCGGGGTGCACTCAGCCCTTGTGAGGCAAACTGAGGGAGCTACTTGATTGAGAAGTAGCGGCTCCGGTCTCGGAAACTGACTTACGGGCAGGAGAGCGGAGTGCTGACCTCATGCCTCTCCATATCCGCATCCAGTGATGCCTGTGGGCTGAACGTGACACGGCGGACGGTCGGTACCGTTAAGCCTTCATTTCCTGTTCGGGAGGAGCATTAGGATATTTAGTAAATCAGTAACCCGCGCCACTCAGTCTCCAAAGAAAGAAACTTCTATGCAGAAAACAACTTTAAACGTTTGATTACTTACCCCAAATAAGTTAATTAGTAAATATTTTACGTCAGGGATGTAAACCTTTATCACTGGAGACGGAAGCCATAATAATGTTGGTTTTGCTAAGACTAAACTCTTTTCGAACAGGCCCTCGAAGACTCAACTGTACCGCCCAGCCGCCGTGTCATCCCGAGCCGATAGGCGTCACTGGACGCGGATTTGGAGGGGTATGTGGTCAGCACACGGGTCTCCCTGTCGTTGTCATCTTTCATGACCGGAGCTGCTACTTTTAAATGAAGTAACTTGTCAGTTGGCCTCGCAAGAGCCCGCTTCCCATCAGAGCTCCGCAGACACGCTCGGTCACTCATCAAAGGATTAGCCCAGCCCGACAGCTCTTAACTTCTGTGACGTGACGGGAACCGTTGTTACTAATGTCACATGCTGTAGCCATTGGTTTTACTACCTTCGGATTATTCCTGGATGAATATAGATGGGTTAACTTGCGCTCAATTTTAAGACAAAACTAGTTTTCCAGTCGTTCACTGTTTACGACGTCATATCTTCTGAAGTATGTGTAGTACATTAAAGGTTATATGTGGGCACTGTCTGCACGAAAAGATTTGAAGTGATGTGTAAAGTTTCATGCATATCGCTAAGTGATCTTACTCTCAACTATTGGATGAATATCATCTGGGTAACATGCGCACTATGAGTTATACTGCCTCAAGAGATATACGCAGGGTCTACTACTTGTCCTATTGTGTTAAACTTTTGATGTACCATTATATATAAAATGCACTCCGTTAAATTATGACGAATAGAAATCTGCACGCCACAAAACATCACAAAACGGGTGACCCTCTCGCAGTAGTAGAAAGCTATGTGTGAGAGGGCAGAGCCCAATGCCCAATTCGAAGACGTATTAGGGTCACTTTATCCCGCCAGAACAACTGGCAGGAGTAACGCCATGGCCGGGTTGCTGATTTCATCAACCGCAGCTTATTAGCCGGCACCGCCAGCTGTTCCTCATCCCACAACTGCATGCACATCCTGTGTTGTGCAAAAACAAGAGCCTGCAAGGAAACAGGACACTGCGCCACGTCCTGTCCTCTGAAGGCCTCCTTGGCAGTCTGTTTACCCAGATCGAACAATTTTATCATCTTACTTTGCTCATTAATGCACTGCCGGAGCCGCGGGGAGTGGCCGCGTGGTTTGAGGCGCCATGTCGCACATTGCGTGGCCCCCTCCGCCGGGGGTTCGGTTCTCCCTCGGGCATGGGTGTGTGTGTGTGTGTGTGTGTGTGTTGTTCTTAGCATAAGTTAGTTTAAGCAGTGTGTAAGTCTAGGGACCGATGACCTCAGCAGTTTGGTCCCTTAGAAATTCACACATACACACACACACACACACACACACACTGCCAGAAGAAAATTAGTTCACCTGGAAAGATGACGTGATATTCATCCAATGACGGCATATACCACCTGTGGAATAGTATGTGTATTGGCAATGGTTTCAACGTCGTCTGCCAACAGATAATGTAGTGACATAGCTACCAAATGGTTCAAATGGCTCTAAGCACTATAAGACCTAACATCGGAGGTCATCACTCCCCTAGAACTTAGAACTAATTAAACCTAACTAACCCAAGGACATCACACACATCCATGCCCGAGGCAGGATTCGACCGTAGCAGTGGTGCGGTTCCAGACTGAAGTGACTAGAACCGCTAGGCCACAGGGGCCGGCACATAGCTACCAGAGTGCCATCATTGTCTACTCTTTAATAGGGAGTGCTCACAGCCAGAAGGCTCAGTGTGGGACAAACATGTAAAGCAAGCACGCAACCATGCCGCAGAGAACCAGTTTAAACATCCCCTTAGAAAAATTATACACGACTGTGCTTAAACTGACACACAATAGTTTTTAGCGCAACGCAATCTGACTTTCAATAATCCCTACAAGAGAATGGCCCTGACTAACATTAACCTATACGTTTCACAAATCGCTTACCTCACAAAAATCTTGTTTACTCGAACTACTGCAATACAGCGAGCGCCACTACTGCCAGCTAAATAAAAGGTTCAAACTACGGAAGGCACTAACTACTGATAGTCATAGTTAGCAAATGAAAGATTTTGATAGAGAACAAACAATGTATTTACCTCAATAGTGATCAAAAGTCATAATGTATATAGCAGTTCATGACATCCAGTCTTACAGATTTCAAATCTCCGCCCTCTCTCTTCCCACATCCACCACTGCTGGTGGCTCACCTCCAACTGCACAACGCTACGCGCTGTTAACATCCAGCCGCCCAACACTACAATGGCGAGTATTTCAACAATGCCAACCAGCCACTGACTGCACACAGCACAACCAGTGATTTTTCATACAGAGCGCTATGTGGCGTTACCAATAAAAAAACCTAAACAGCCTACTTACATAGCCCCCATGCTCTGCACAAAAAATTTTACAAATTGTTTTGGGCAGTGGCCAATACAGATTTGAAAAATTTTTTCATAAGAAATGAAATGCACACACTTATCGATACAATGTTGGTCAAAAGCTAAAATTTTTTCACAGTCCATTAAGACAGTCCTGATCGTTCATCACAGTAAAATAGCAGTGTTTTTCTCATAGTCTGAGCAGTAAAAGAAAATGCACACGGAAGTAGTGGATTTCCATGCAGTCTTGAAGAAGTAGTGTTGTCCTTCCAACGGAAAGACAGTGCTGACTCTTGACATGCAGACAGGTAATGGGCCACAACAGAGCAAACCCACCACAGGGTCAGTCGAAATTTTAAAGAATATTGGTAGGTTGGTCATCACAGAGCAGACCCACTGTAGTCCTAGAAGAGATTATGGTATTGGTGGGCCACCAGAGGTGCAGATACACTGCACTCCTTGTAGAAATAATGGTATTGGTGAGTCATCAAAGGTGTAGACCCACTGTAGTCCTTGTAGAAATGATGGTATTGGTGGGCCATCAAAGATGCAGACCCACCATAGTCCTCGTAGAAATGGTCAGCAGCCATCTTTTGCGATTGTGCAGGTGCACAATCACCATAAAAGAGTCTTGCGGACAATATAGCAAGTCCATAAACCACCAACATTTGCAGTAATACAGACTTTACAAAAGAATCGAAATACATATACATCAGTGTTACAGGAATTTTGACATAAGTACATACATAAAAGATCAGAATAACTTTTGAAACATCAACTTCACACATGAGCATTAGAACAAAACCGAATAAATAATGTGTAAACATCTTATGATGTAAATAACATGTTACTAATGCAAATTATATTTGAGGATAACAGTATTCCTCGTCATAGTGAATGTAGCTTAGTATTAGAAGAGAAAAAATTCTATGAAACAGTACACAGAGACAGGAAGAAAACAAATACACAAGGATACACAAACACATAGTGGGATAACACAAAAGAAAAGGACAGGGTTTCTTTTCAGGGTAACATTTGGTACTGCAGTCCAACCCAAAACTTCATTCCACAGATCGTCACTCTTATTTCAACATTTGCTCCAGCCAAAAAAAAAAAATCCTATCCAAGCATGCTTTCTGTATTCTGTTCACATCCTCTATCAAAAATAGTTTTTCTCCACTGTACATTACTTTTTTGGCCAAACCATTTTCTTATAGCTTCTCAATGCTTTTCTTCCAATTCATCATAGTTAGTTTCTTAATAATCTACCCCCTTTTAAGCTAACCTAAACCTACTGAGCTCAGATGCTAAACTAAGGGACGACGCAATGCAGCAGCACAAAACAAGTAACACAAACAGCAATGACAAAAAAAAATGCAAATTGGCAAAAAATGGCAGCAATATAGGACTTAGCAAAGCATATGCAACATTACAACTAATATGAAGCAATGAACAGCAACAAGAAAAATAAATCAGTAGTAAAACTGGCTTAACAGAGTAATACAAAGTGAAATTCAGTAACACTATGCCTGGCAAACAGCAGCAGAAAATGCAATAACTTATAACTAAACATGACAAAGCTCAAGCCGAAAAAATATTACAGTAAAGACAACAATGCAGAAAAGGGAAATGTCTATTCACATATTAATATCTATGTCATTAAAGTGGTGCACCACAGAACTAATTCTACAAAAGATATTACCAAGTAGTTGAAAAGAAAATTAAGTATGCAGTAACTGTTATTAATCCCTTCTTATCGTTCTTTCCTTTCCAAGTGCTCCTTTTTCGAAGAACGTGGATCATAAAATAATTATTTAATAGATGTGTTGACAGAAAGTGTTCACATTAGCAAATGCATTTAATTTTATTTTATAAAACCAATGCTGCAACACAGCTGGAAACCAGATATCAAATGAAATAAGCAACTACGAAAGGCAAAGCATAAAAATATCATTCAATAGTCATGTGACATTTCATAAGTTAGTACAACTTCTCTCAACTCCCATAGAAAGACGCTTGTCATTATCAGGTGTGCAGATGTAAGAAAGTATCTTTCCAAGTAATGAGCGTGTCGTTTTTACGATGCTTTCTACAAAGGAATGTCAATAGCGAGGATAATGGCCTCTTTTTTTTCACCTAATGGCTTTCTTTTCTCAGGTGGCTGTCGCGCAGCTGGGTGCCCACGACGCATTACGTGCAGTTGTTCACTTAACTGTCTTACCGAAATATTTACGACACCAGTTTCCGCTACAGTGGCAGTTTCATATAAAAAATTTCACAGGTCAAGAATTTGCGTTACACATCTGTAGAAACAAAATCCTATTGATATAACAGTGTCCAAAAAATTTTCGTTGGCATTGTAATACATTCACGCATTTACATACATTTCATAACTCTTAAAGTACGATTCTTGGTTTCCAACAACCTTTCTCACAAACCAGAGTCCCTAACCACTACTCATTATTCCTTGCTTTATTACGCATATACATATTCATCGACACTTCTTCAATATTTCATCATAATAAATATGTAGCATAATCAAGTTCGTCACATGGCATCAGCCTATTGATCATAAACATACCGCAACAGCGTAATACACATCGTCATCATAACATCATAAAACCTCAGCCAAATCTCAAAATCGTCGTGGCTTCCTTCAATAAACTCAAAACCTAAAAAAAATTCTCTGCTCATGTCAAAAGTGTCATCTGCCTCAAACATACTTAAAAATCATGATCCCATACCAAATACGTCATTCAAAGCTCTCATAGTATCACAATGGTTCCGAAAAAATATGAACATTTCACAAAGTACAGACAAAATACAATTTCATAAGTGTGAAGTTATCCAACTGTGTAATTACGTAAACATCTGTCACTGATGTAGTAAAATAAATGTTTGTCTCTCCCAGTTAAATGATCAGATAGCTATGTAATTAATGTGTTAGAGAAATATGGTACCGATGTGTAAAGTTGTATAAGCAAATACCATATTAGCTAGGGCTCCTTGTGCTTTCCATACACATGCTACACAAAGTAAGCGTGTACCCCCCTGAGGATGAATGTAATTATATCCTCAGGTGTTACAGATTACAGCAATGGAATGAAATGTACCACGGAAAACCTTTGTATCATTGTACTTCAAATATCTTTAAAAATAAATGTTTTAAATACAAAATTAATCACTCAAATACGTGTACTGTAGCGATAAACTGTGCGTCTTGTTGTAAGATAATCTCTGTGGAAGTGTCGTAGTTATCGTCCTCCGAAAGCTAAGTTCTGCAGAAGTCAATGTACTTACCTCATGATAAACAAAAGTGAAATGCTTTGCGTATAGATATCGTAGTTACTACGCTTATTGCCGTGATTAAGTAAGTACTGTACTGTAACGTATTGTTGTGCTACAGAAAAGGCTGTCTCATTGTAGCTATACCACGAAGTTACTACTAAAACATGTTTCCCTTTCCAGAAGAATTCAGAAAAACTGTGCAGATATAAAACAGATACACCGCAAAAGCACAATGTAAATTGTGTGACACATTAGTAGCGCCGTGATATAATCGTGTAGCTATCAAAGAAACCAAATGCTAAGTCATCTTTAATTCTCACAGAAAGTACTTCAAACTAAACCAAAATGACGCATTAAAATCTCATTAACAGTATATGTTCTAAGTATGTAAGCCTTATAGTCGTTCCGTAATCGTGCAACTAACAAGCAAGAATGTACAAATAACAACACTGTGTCGTCTGTTCACTATAACAATGCATTCGCAATTTCTGTTTAAAAATGTTCTCTAGGTTCTAGACTGGATAGTTAACTTCAAAACATTGTTGCATGATAACACTTTCAAAGTGTGACAACGCATACTAGTAACGTAAAGTGAAAATTTTTATAGCAAAAACTAAGTTAAAAAGCAGATTATCATTCAATAAACGGTTTTACATGTGAAATGTCGTGTAAACCTTAACTCTTCCTCAGTACGCAGCAAATCAACTTGAACGCAATTATCATGCGGTGTACGTCGGTAAAGAATAGTGGAATTTTTCTCAGGGTTAGCGTCTATGATATTTTTCTATAACCAGCCGGCGCACGTGGCTGCCTGCGGTGCGAGTCATTGTCTGTTTCTTTGTTGGCGCGCTTCGTTATTGGGATTAGGAGACCTAACTTCTAAAAATTCACCTTGTCGAGAGTGCCCTGCTCTGTTTGAATCTCGCCAGTTCTGATACAATTCAGGTCTGTCGTTAAGATCATATCGTCTGTCGTCATATCGGTAGATTCCATAATTTCTTTCTTGTCGGTTACGTGGTGGAGAGTTTCTCCCTGAATCGTAACTGCGCGCTGAACCGTTGAGTCTAAAGATATTCTGTCTCCCCTGGTAATATTTATTTTGGTTCCCATATTGTCTGTTTCTCTTATTGTCTCTGTAATAGTCGTTACCGAGGAGAGGTGATCTTTCCCTGTAATTATTACTACTCTGCCAACGGTTGTCATATGGGTGGTGTCTGTTGTGTTGTGAGAATAGCCTTGTCGTGTCCAGTTATTATTTCTTTCATCGCGGAATTGCGACGGATGTGACCTGTAATTGTTGTGTTCCTGTTTCCGCGTTCAGCGATTGTCAGTTTCAATTTCCAATTCTTGTAACAGTCCCTTAAAAGCTTCAATGTCCTTTTTGCAACGTCCTGCCAAAATAATATGTCGTAAATGTTCAGGCAATTTGATTAAGCAAATGCGGATGAGTTCTGATGCGCTGTATGGGTTTGAAAAATACTGATTCTTATGTAACATGTCTTCAAAATATTTCACAAGACTGGAAAATTCAGATTGTTCGAAATGTTTCATCATAATGATGCTATGTTTTACTCGGTCTTGTGTAGCTTGAGACCAATATGCTGAGAGGAAATCATGATAAAATTCTCCTTCACTGTGACAATCGTGAATGACCGATCGCATTCTTACAGCTGATTCATTCTCTAAGTAACCACACATAAATTCTAATCTGTGCTCTAATGACCAGTTAGGAGGAAAACAATGAGAGAATTGATGGAGCCACGCTTGTGGATGAATGTCATTGCCAGAATTTTTAAATGTTTTGAATTTACGTGTAGTAATGAACAGCTTATAGTCAAAATCATCGTGTCAGCGGGTAGCATATCGGTCATTGTTACGTCGTGTCAGCGGTTCGATCTCAAAATTCGGTGCACCTTGCCAATTTCTTTCATAATTTCCGAAATGCCCTGTGTTATTATTTTGTGGCTTTTCCGTATTTCTAAGTCCCTCTTCCCGTGTTGGAGCGCGAGTGTCCTCTGACATACGTAATTCTTGTATTACCTGTGTCAGCTGATCTTGAACTTCCCGGATTTCTCTTTGGTGTTGCGTATTAATTTGATTCTGATTTTGTTTGAATTTCTTAATTTGTTCATACTCTTCTGTGTCAGTGATGGCTACAGGTCTTGTGTCATTCAGATCAACATCTACCTTCGTAGATAAATTATTTACCTGATCTGAAAGTTCAACTACCTTCTCGGATAATGAACTGATTTACTCCATGTGTCTTTCTGAACCAATTTTCAGAGTATCCACTGTGTCCTTTAAGTTTTCCTGAGTTTTTGCAAGTTGCGTAACCGAATCGGTAGATACAGCTGAGTCAATCTTAGCTTGCAAGGTCTCATGATTTTCATGAACAATAGTTTGCAGTTCTTTTATGGCTAATTCGTGATTCTGTAACATATTTTCATGCCGCGAAAAAATAGGTTGGAAATGCTCACAAATTTGTGTTTTTACGTCATTACAGACTGTTTGACATTTAGATTCGATTTTATGTAACTCAGTAGTTAAATCTTCACGTGTTTGTTCAAGCGTATGTTCCACTGAGTCTAACTTTTGAAGCTTTTGTTCCATTGTGTCTAAGTGTTGCTGTGTTTGTCTCTGGTGTTGTTCCATTGTGTCTAACTTTTGAAGATTTTGTTCCATTGTGTCTAACTTTTGAAGCTTTTGCTGTGTTTGTCTCTGATTTTGTTCCATTGTGTCTAACTTTTGAAGATTTTGTCCCATTTGTTTCTGATTCTGTTCCATTTGTAGCATTAATTGCAATAATAATGTATTAGTGTCTGGAATCTGTCTCTCTATGCCTTTTGGCAATGCATTTTCACCGGGAACATTCACATTTTGACAGGCAGAAAAAGTGTCTTGACTCATTTGAGAAAACGGTGAGGACCCAAAACGTAAGTCTACAGTATTTGCAATATTGTGTTCTGTCATTTCGGATTCCTGAGGCGAGCTGTTGCCGACCGATCGATCGATAATTGTTCCCTGTTCACTACTTGTTTCATTGTGTACACCGTTATTTGCCGCCCACTCCATATCCCTTTGCACAATTACCAAATTACTACTTCGAATGTCTGTTAATTCACTACACAGAGGTGCTGATAAGCTACGCTCGTCGTCACTTTTATTTCTCAGTTTACTATGGAGCCTAGTGTTACGTTTTTCACACGCCATTATTGTCCCAATATTTCACACGATAACACAGAAAAGCACAATTTGAAGGGGAAAATAAGAGAACACATTAAGATAGCACTGAAAATAATATCTAGTTAATTGCAAGCGCAGCTGCGAAATACTTGGTGCAAATCTACATGCATGCCACAACTGTTTTACTGTACAACAATGAAAGACTGCAACTACAAAGGAGATTCTCTCTACAATTACGCACTAGCAATAAACGATAGATACACTAATTACATAAACTGCAAGAAGAAAATCAGAAGATTCCAGTGAGATATCCTTGGCTAAGGGTCCACATATGAAACGTCCCCTTAGAAAAATTATACAACACTGTGCTTAAACTGACACACACTATTTTTTTTAATTTTTTTTTTTCGCAACGCAATCTGACTTTCAGTAATCCCTACAAGAAAATGGCCCTGACTAACATTAACCTACACGTTTCACAAATCACTTACCTTACAAAAATCTTGTTTACTCGAACTACTGCAATACAGCGAGCGCCACTACTGCCAGCTAAATAAAAGATTCAAACTACGGAAGGCATTAACTACTGATAGGCATAGTTAGAAAATGAAAGATTTTGATAGAGAACAAACAATGTATTTACCTCAATAGTGATCAAAAGTCATAATGTATATAGCAGTTCATGACATCCAGTCTTACAGATTTCAAATCTCCGCCCTCTCTCTTCCCACATCCACCACTGCTGGTGGCTCACCTCCAACTGCGCAACGCTACGCGCTGTTAACATCCAGCCGCCCAACACTACAATGGCGAGTATTACAACAATGCCAACCAGCCACTGACTGCACACAGCACAGCCAGTGATTTTTCATACAGAGCGCTATGTGGCGTTACCAATAAAAAAACCTAAACAGCCTACTTACACAGTT
This sequence comes from Schistocerca gregaria, assembly GCF_023897955.1. Classification (NCBI taxonomy): domain Eukaryota; kingdom Metazoa; phylum Arthropoda; class Insecta; order Orthoptera; family Acrididae; genus Schistocerca; species Schistocerca gregaria. Next base: position 795,276,152 of record NC_064922.1, on the reverse strand, counting down.
GCGATTCCTACAGCCACCTGAATGAGTTTGGAAGGAGTCAAATTGTGGCCTTCCGAGTAGCGGGATAGTACTTTCGGAGAATTGTCATACAAGTTGGACGTGCTGCGTCAATTGTGCGACGATGCTGGTATAAGAAGTCACGTGAATATTCTCACTCCCGTAGACGATATTCTGGATGTCCACACAGCACAAACACCCGCCAGGATCGTCGTAGTGCAAGAGCAGCAGTGGTAAATCGTACAGCTACCACAGCAAAGCTAATAGGGCTTATGAGTCCAAACGTGTCAACGCAAACTGTTGCGAACCAGTTATTAGCAGTGGGAGTACGGGCATGCACACTTCTAGGCTGTCTCACTCATACCACAGCATCGACGTGCACAGCTACACTGGTGCCCTCAGAGGACCACTTGGTAGATCGAATGGCACGCTATGGTCGTCGACGATGAAAGCAAATTCTGCCTCTACGCAAGTGATGCTCGTTTCCCCGTAAGACATGGACTTGGTGAGCGCCGTCTCGAAGAGTACATTCGTCCAAGACTCTCTGGCCCCATCCCAGGCATTATGTTCTGGGGTGCAATAAATTAAACTACTGGCCATTGAAATTTCTACACCAAGAAGAAATGCAGATGATAAACGGGTATTCATTGGACAAATATATTGTACTAGAACTGACATGTGATTACATTTTCACACAATTTGGGTGCATAGATCCTGAGAAATCAATACGCAGAACAACCACCCGAGGCCGTAACAACGGCCTTGATACGCCTGCGTATTGAGTCAAACAGAGCTTGGATGGCGTGTACATGTACAGCTGCCCATGCGGCTTCAACACGATACCACAGTTCATCAAGAATAGTGACTGATGTATCGTGACGAGCCAGTTGCTCGGTCACCATTGACCGGACGTTTTCAATTGGTGAGAGATCTGGAGAATGTGATGGCCAGGGTAGCAGTCGAACATTTTTTTTGTATCCAGAAAAGCCCGTACAGGAGCCGCAACATGCGGCCGTGCACTATCCTACTGAAATGTAGGGTTTCGAAAGGATCGAATGAGATATAGAGCCACGGGTCGTAACATATCTGAAACGTAACGTCCACTGTTCAAAGTGCCGTCAGTGTGAACAAGAGGTGACCGAGACGTGTAACCAATGGTACCCCATACCATCACACCGGGTGATACGCCAGTATGGCGATGAAGAATACACGCTTCCAATGTGCGTTCTCCGCGATGTCGCCAAACACGGATGCGACCATCATGATGCTGTAAACAGAACCTGGATTCATCCGAAAAAATGACGTTTTATCATTCGTGCACCCAGGTTCGTCGTTGAGTACACCATCGCAGGCGCTCCTGTCGGTGATGCAGCGTCAAGGGTAACCGCAGCCATGGTCTCCGAGCTGATAGTCCATGCTGTTGCAAACGTCGTCGAACTGTTCGTGCAGACGGTTGTTGTCTTGCAAAAATCCCCATCTGTTGACTCAGGGATCGAGACGTGGCTGCACGATCCGTTACAGCCATCTGGATAAGGTGTCTGTCATCTCGACTGCTAGTGATACGAGGCCGTTGGGATCCAGCACGTCGTTCCGTATTATCCGCCTGAACCCAACGATTCCATATTCTGCTAACAGTCATTGGATCTCGACCAACGCGAGCAGCAATGTCGCGATACGATAAACCGCAATCACGATAGGCTACAATTAGACCTTTATCAAAGTCGGAAACGTGATGGTACGCATTTCTCCTCCTTGCACGAGGCACCACAACAACGTTTCACCAGGCGACGTCAGTCAACTCTTGCTTTTGTATGAGAAATCGATGGAAACTTTCCTCATGTCAGCACGTTGTAGGTGTCGCCACCGTCGCCAACCTTGTGTGAATGATATGAAAAGCTAATCATTTGCATATCACTGCATCTTCTTCCTGTCGGTTAAATTTCGCGTCGGTAGCACGTCATCTTCGTGGTGTAGCAATTTTAGTGTACAACGCTCATTCACCTTTGAAGTTTCTGTAGGCGGCGCTAACCAACGCTCGGTACGTGCAGAATGTTGCTAGAACCGTTTCTTTGCCGTTCTTGCAACGGGAAGGTGATGTGTGGTTCCAACATGATAATGCTCACCCACGTCCTGCCCGTGAAACTCAACGTGCTCTACAACATGTGCAGCAATTTTCCCTGGCCAGCACAATCTCCAGACTTGTTCCCAGTCTAGCACCTGTGGGACATGATGGGATGAGAAGTGACTCGTGAAGCTCGTCAAATAACAACTTTTACAGAAATGCGTGAAAAGGTTGAGCAGGCTTGACGTAACGTAACCCACGACAGTGTTCGCTGTTTGTGCAATCGACTGGATGCCAGAGTCAGCACCTACATTGCAGCTTGTGGATGCTACACCACGTACTAATATTGGTGTTTCCGCATTGGTCGATACCTGGTATCTCAAAACCACTTATGGAATCAATCTGTATATGTACTCATTTCATGTACTCCATATGCAACATTGCAAAGATAAATCTGAGTGTACTGGTAACCTCTAAGATGGGGTACTAATTTTTTCCTGCAGTGTATACAGGGTGTTACAAAAAGGTACGGTCAAACTTTCAGGAAACATTCCTCACACACAAAGAAAGAAAATACGTTATGTGGACATGTGGCCGGAAATGCTTACATTCCATGTTAGAGCTAATTTTATTACTTCTCTTCAAATCACATTAATCATGGAATGGAAACACACAGCAACAGAACGTACCAGCGTCACTTCAAACACTTTCTTACAGAAAATGTTCAAAATGTCCTCCGTTAGGGAGAATACATGCATCCACCCTCCGTCGTATGGAATCCCTGATGCGCTGATGGAGCCGTGGAGAATGGCGTATTGTATCACAGCCGTCCACAATAGGAGCACGAGGAGTCTCTACATTTGGTGCCGGGGTTGCGTAGACAAGAGCTTTTTAATGCCCCCATAAATGAAAGAGCGTTGAGGTCAGGAGAGCGTGGAGGCCATGGAATTGGCCCGCCTCTACCAATCCATCGGTCACCGAATCTGTTGTTGAGAATCGTACGAGCACTTCGACTGAAATGTGCAGGAGCTCCACCGTGCATGAACCACATGTTGTGTCGTACTTGTAAAGGCACATGTTCTAGCAGCACAGGTAGAGTATCCCGTATGAAATCATGATAACGTGCTCCATTGAGGGTAGGTGGAAGAACAAACTAAAATGAGCTCTAACACGGAAATTAAGCGTTGCCGGACACATATCCACATAACATCTTATCTGTATTAGTGTGTGAGGAATGTTTCCTAAAAGTTTGGCCGTACCTTTTTGTAACACCCTGTATATTCTACTGCCTTATTCAAAATATTCATTAGGAAAACACGCTGTTCGGATGTGAGTAGAGGAATGTAAAATCCTTCTTAGTTTTTACTGTAAAAGTTTCTGCTTGCCAGCGCCAGACGTTTAGTACCTCATCTGCTCAGGTAATACGCAAGACCTCTCTTCCACCGTTTGAATCTGAAATTTTATATTTTTATCTTGACTTGTGATTTAATCCGGTTCAGGAACCTCGCACGAGTAAGCTTGTAACGCTATTCAAGTTATTTGTCTCGTATTTTGATCGCCATCTGGTTGAAGAGCCTGAAGCAGTACTTCATCCGACGCTTCCTACCTTGTTTCACTGGTTCTCTGTCAACAAACAATAGCGTGCTTACTGGTCAGCACTAAAGACTTATTATAAAAGACACGTATCGCGTCGTATTTCTCCTATCCCATAATTTTCTCATAAGCTGGATTTTAATAAAAATGGGTTGCTCTCCTCGAGTTGCAAACGGGATAAGCTAGACGCCAGAGAGACTTCCCTCCTAGTATTAACTGTAGGCAGGGATAGGCCGGGCCGTTGTTTCTGGGAACGAATGTTTGTTTGGCTTCTTGTCAGAAGCGGAATGCGAGGTGTTGGCTAGCGGCCAGTGCTGGAGACTCACGGAGCGCTGAAGGCCAAATTCGCTGTGTCTTTAGAGCCAATTCTACTTGCTCTTCACAACTTTGGTGCTACTCGCTCAGACAATCATAACTAAAAATGAGTCTAAATCGAAGAATAACCTGGATAGCTGGGATTAAGAAGTCTATCCACTCTGCTTCCTTAGTTCACTCAAGGAAAGAAATGTGTACTGGTAAGTATTTATGAAACCTTGGACCATGAACCTTGCCGAGATGGGGGTGGTTTGGATGACTCAGCGGAGGGTTATCTGCGGAGAAACCTAACTCGTGGTTCCTGAAGAGGGGCAGCAACCTTTCCAGAAGTTGCAAGAGCAACAGTCTTGATAGTTTATTGACCTGGCCGTGTAAATCAGCCGACATGGCCTTTCTGTGCTGGTACTGCAAACGCTGTAAGCAAGGGGAACTACAGCCGTTATGTTTCTTCCTGAGGGCATGTAGCTCTACTCTGTGTTTAATGGTGACGACATCTCCTTGGGTGAAACAATCCGGAGGCGAAATAATACCACATTCGAATTTAAAGGCGAGGCTACTAAGGGAACTGCATCTTCAGCAAAAACAAAACAGAGCACGGAATGTTGGATCCCTTCAGGGGTAGGTAAGTTAGAGAATTTACTGAAGGAAAAGGACAAGCAAAAGTTATATGTAGTGGAAATTAGCGAAGTACGGTGGTAAGAAGAAAGGACTTCCGGTCAAGTCAGCAAATGGGTATCAGCACAAAATCAGTTTGAGGCAATGCAAGAGTATACCTAATAAAGAATGAAGAACTAAAAACGATCGTAAGCTACTATGAACAGCTTAGTGAAAGAATTATCATAGTCAAAATAGGAGGGGCTTGTGGTCACCACACCGCTCTCCCAGTCGTTATGATGGTTTTCTTTGACCGGAGACGCTACTATCCGGTCGAGTAGCTCCTCAGTTAGCGTCACGAGGCTGAGTGCACCCCCAAAAATGGCAACAGCGCATGGCGGCCCGAATGGTCACCCATCCGAGTGCCGGCCACGCCCCACAGCAATTATCTTTGGTGATCTGACGGGAACCGGTATAGCCACTGCGGCAAGGCCGTTGCCCCTAGAAGAAGTACCAACACCTAAAATGTGAGACTGACAGGAACTGCAATATGGCTAAGCACGAATGACTAGATGACACATGTATGGTTGCAGAAACATGTATGACTAGGAGAAAGAGAAATGGTCCCTATACGAAAATTAAATATACCTTTACAGTAAAGAGGCAGGTTAATATCAAGAACTTAGATGCCAAGTCAGTACCAAGTAAAGATGAAAATCTGAAATGTGGAAGGAATATACAGGGTGTTACAAAAAGGTACGGCCAAACTTTCAGGAAACATTCCTCACACACAAAGAAAGAAAATACGTTATGTGGACATGTGTCCGAAAACACATACTTTCCATGTTAGAGCTCATTTTATTACTTCTCTTCAAATCACATTAATCATGGAATGGAAACACACAGCAACAGAACGTACCAGCGTCACTTCAAACACTTTCTTACAGAAAATGTTCAAAATGTCCTCCGTTAGCGAGGATACATACATCCACCCTCCGTCGCATGGAATCCTTGATGCGCTGATGCAGCCCTGGAGAATGGCGTATTGTATCACAGCCGTCCACAATACGAGCACGAAGAGTCTCTACATTTGGTACCGGGGTTGCGTAGACAAGAGCTTTCAAATGCCCCCATAAATGAAAGTCAAGAGGTTTGAGGTCAGGATAGCGTGGAGGCCATGGAATTGGTCCGCCCCTACCAATCCATCGGTCACCGAATCTGTTGTTGAGATGCGTACGAACACTTCGCCTGAAATGTGCAGGAGCTCCATCGTGCATGAACCACATGTTGTGTCGTACTTGTAAAGGCACATGTTCTAGCAGCACAGGTAGAGTATCCCGTATGAAATCATGATAACGTGATCCATTGAGCGTAGGTGGAAGAACGAGAATAAAATGAGCTCTAACATGGAAATTGAGCGTTTCCGGACACATGTACAGATAACATCTTTTTTTTATTTGTGTGTGAGGAATGTTTCCTAAAAGTCTGGCCGTACCTTTTTGTAACACCCTGCATAGAGTGTCTGATGATGATGAGGTCCCATACTCCGAGGAGCGTAGTCTATATAAGGAAAACTAACGTTAGGACAATATAACAGAAAGACCGGAGGAATGAGGTGAGGATACGATGGGAGATATGATACTGCGAGAAGATTATGTCAGAGTGCTGAAAGGCCTAAGTGATAACAATGCCACTGGAGTAAACGATGTTCCCCACATACCAGATGATGATGATGATGAAGATGAATCCTCCAGTGTGACAAGCGAAACACAAAATTATATTTTACACAGTTGTTCAGTGAAACTTGGATGCATGTAGTATCGACCTGTCAAGAAACGAAACTGGAGGATTTGACTGAAGAATAACAGTACAGGTCAGGCAATATGTCGAACTGGACAAGAAGAATAAAATACTACACTTAGTCTCAAATTCGTCAGATTAACAATTCAAACTGGTTCAAATGGGTCTGAGCGCTATGGGACTTAACTTCTGAGGTCATCAGTCCCCTAGAACTTAGAACTACTTAAACCTAACTAACCTAAGGACATCGCACACATCCATGCCCGAGGCAGGATTCGAACCTGCGATCGTAGCGGTCGCGCAGTTCCAGACTGCAGCGCCTATAACCGCTCGGCCACGGCGGCCTTTGATTATCAATTCATACTTCTTCTGACCGTTTCAGGCCGGAGCACTTTTTCGAAAATGCTTCTTTTGAAAATTACGCAATTTTTACCGAGTTTTGACAAAATAGAAAGATGTTCGACAATGTGAACCATATAGATTAAATTTGGAGAAAGGTTGCGATACGTTCATGTAAATAATTACGGTATGCACTTATATCTCGCGGAGCTTATAAGTTATGAGTCTTTCGATATGACTGAGGCAGTACCTTTCATTTCCTATCTTGTGCTAATATTTTCATTTCTATGTAACCGCTACTCGCAAGACCTCCTCTAATCTGTTTTGCAAATTCTAATTTTTGTGTACCCTTGCTACTTCTCCCCTTGTACTACTCCTTGAGGTCCAAAGCTAGATTTTTCGATATGCCATGTCCCACATACCTGCCACTGTTCTACCTCATATTAAATTTTATCCCGCTTTCATTCAGGGGCATAGCGTGGGAAGAATGAATCCATATAAACCAGAGACCACATCTGCTCCTGGAAATGTCTTACAGTTTAAAACATGGTCTTGAGATCTCTGTCTTACTGTTATACTGTCCATATTGAAGCTTCCCGTGTCGCCAGATCTCTTGCACGCACGAGGGCTGAGCAACAAAGACAGAGATTGATTCATTTCACAGATGCTTATTACTTCATTTCAGTGTTTATGTGATCTTTTTCAAAGAACTCCCTCGCCCTCCCCTATTTGAAAGCACTTCTTATAACGTTCTGCCAGTACTCGAACACATAGTGCAGGCCATTCTTTTTCAGGTCCTCGAAAATCGTCTCACTATTCTTGAGTACTGCTTCAGAGTTCTCAAATCGAATGACCGGAAATTTGCCTTTAGTGACGGGAATAAAAAATAAATCTTACGGTGCGAGATCTAGGCTATAAGGCGGATGTGGTACACAGGTAATGTTGAACTGAGCCAGATACTGTATGTCTTGAGTTGTGGGGCCGCACGTAGTCATGATGAAGCAGTCACCCTGTCCGAGAAAGTACTGACCGTTTCCTTGCAATGTGCTTCCTCAGTTTAGCCAATACTAACATGCAGTATGCTGCTGCAACGAGAGTGTCAGGAGGGAACTGCATGCTGCTAAATCATTCAAAGACAGTCAAAAATGTAATCACCATCACTTCGCTGCAGAGGGAACAATATTCGCCTGTTTTGGTTTAGAGAATATGCCGATTTCCGCACTGTGCTGGTTCGTTTTCCTTCAGGATCATAATGAAGGAGCTATGACTCATTACCGATGATGATCGATTCCAGAAACACATCCTCTCCACCAGCAAAGCCAGCGGAGCCTTTTTTGTTCGGGAGTTAACAAACATGGCATCCAGCGGACACAAACACAGGTCGTATGGAGATGATCATGCATAATCGTAGAGACACTGCCATATTAAATACTCAACACTTCACTGGGGTTACGTAATGGTATCCGCCGATCCTTGTGGACAATAACAGCAGTTTGTTGATGTTGACTTCAGTCGCAGCAGAATCCGAAACACCAGGTCTGTGCAAAACACAGACAAGTTGACCTTCCTTGAAGTTCCTGAACCACATAGACCCTGTTGTACGAGGTAGTTCATCTTGAGCGCATTCTTGGTTGTACGATTTAAACGAATACAGGATATTATCGCGCCGTGCTGCTCCTCTCTCATCACCTTTGTTGTTTGGTATGCTAAACGCGGAGATCGTCTACAAAATAGAGCCTTACTACTAACCTGCCGATTATGGTCATTAAACAGGGCTATTCATAAAGCAGTAACAGATTTCAAACATTTATTGCAAACAAACTACAAAAAATAGAAACACAATTCAAAGTTCCTGGTAAGAGAAAAGTTCAAATCTTTATGCATTTAATGTAAGCACCGACAGATATCAAAGTTTCGAATAACATACCACAAGTTCAGGAATACGCTTGTATATTTCGAAAATCCTCAAAGGAAGTAACTAATTGCACCGTACATTTGTAAACGTTAGTCCTATGTATGCAAAGAAACTACACTCATGCTCATAAATTAAGGATAATTGCAGAATGTGGTGCCACAGAACGTGGCACTATACAAAACTGGCGCTATTAGCATAGGCACATAGGGAACACGCACTACACAGATCTGTAAGTCCACGGTATTCGTGATAAGTTGAGAAAACCGTCCCGAAACACGTGTGCTACAAAACGCCACTGTTTTCTGCGCATTTACCCCAATATCAATATGGGATATGATCACCATGCAGACGTACACAGGCCGCACAACGGGTTGGCATACTCTGGATCAGATGGTCGAGCAGCTGCTGTTGTACAGTCTCCCGTTCTTGCATCAGTGCCTGTCGAAGCTCCTTAAGTGTCCTAGGATTTTGAAGACGTGCAGCGATACATCGACCGCTCGATGGATTTTAGGTCTGGAGAACAGGCAGGCCACTCCATTCGCCTGATATCTTCTGTTTCAAGCTACTCCTCCATGATGGCAGCTCGATGGGGCCGTGCGTTGTCATCCATCAGGAGGAATGAGGGACCAACTGCACCCCTGAAAAGGCGGACATACTGGTGCAAAATGAAGTCCTAATACACCTGACCTGTTACAGTTCCTCTGCCAAAGACATGCTGGGGTGTACGTGCACCTATCATAATCCCACCCCACAACATCAAACTACGACCTCCATACAGGTCCCTTTCAAGGACTTTATGGGGTTGGTACGTGATTCCTGGTTCATGCCAGATGAAGACCCGGAGAGAATCACTGTTCAGACTATACCTGGACTCGTCCGTGAACATAAACTGGGACCACTGTTACAATGACCATGTACTGTGTTCTTGAGACCAGGCTTTACAGGCTATCCTGTGACCAGGGGTCAGTGGAATGCACCTTGCAGGACTCCGGGCGAATAAACCGTGTCTCTTCAGTAGTCTGTAGACTGTGTGTCTGGAGACAACTGTTCCAGTGACTGCGGTAAGGTTCCGATCAAGGCTACCTGTAGTACTCCATGGCCGTCTGCGGGCACTGATGGTGAGATATCGGTCTTCGTGTGGTGATGTACACTGTCGACGTCCCGTACTGTAGCGCCTGCACACGTTTCCTGTCTGCTGGAATCGTTGCCATATTCCTGATATCACACTTTGTGGCACACGGAGGGCCCGTGCTACGACCTGCTGTGTTTGACCAGCCTCCAGCCGCCCTAGTATTCTGCCCCTCATAACGTCATCAATATGTGTTCTTTGAGCCATTTTCAACACACAGTCACCTTATCCTGTCTGAAAACGTCTGCACACTTACTCGTTACACCATACTCTTACATGCACCAACACACCTCTGCGTATGTGGACTGCTGCCAGCGCCACCGTGCGACGACCGCAGGTTAAATGCACCGCATGGTCATACCCTGAGGTGATTTAAAACCACAAGCCACCCACCAGAGCGTTGTTTCACCATGTATCAGCATTATCCTTAATTTATGAGCATGAGTTTGGTTCTTGATCGTATGTTATTGGAGGAGCAACTTGAGAATATTTTTCTATTTGGTACCGCTATAAAGTTCATGAATACTGGCCTCGTACTGCCAGTTAACATTTTCCTAAACAGTGTATAAACACTGCACGCAACAGTTTTTTTATGGACAGCACACTTCTATAAAAATACTGACCTATCTACCGCCGTATTTAACACTTTCAGGTATTACTTGTTGCTGTGTGGACAGTGGGTGATTACAGCTTATGTACCATCAGAAGATAAGTGGCTAATATAAAGTGATTGGAAATTTGTAAATTTGCAGTAAGATCTTACGGGACCAAACTGCTGAGGTCATCGGTGCAACTAACTTACCCCGGCCGGGGTGGCCGAGCGGTTCTAGGCGCTACAATCTGGAACCGCGAGACCGCTACGGTCGCAGGTTCGAATCCTGCCTCGGGCATGAGTGTGTGTGATGTCCTTATGTTAGTTAGGTTTAAGTAGTTCTATGTTGTAGGGGACTGATGACCTCAGAAGTTAAGTCCCATAGTGCTCAGAGCCATTTGAACCAAACTAACTCACGCTATGGACAACACACACCCATGGCCGAGGGAGGACCCGAACCTCCGACGAGGGGAGCCGTACAGACCGTGACAAGGTGCCCCGAGACTACGCGGCTACCCCGCGCGGCTATAAAAGTACATGTGGCTCTGATTGGAAACTAACCAACATCATTTCGTAGTGCGCCATATACTACGCGTATAGGTAACTCGATGCAACATTCTATCAAAATAAACGCAATGAAAGGCGCTTATTTACAGTATATTTAACAGATCTGATGGACAACGTTGAAAGTTCCCCAAGGCTTTTCAGGCATGAGGCTGCCCTGTATAAGAAAGTTGCGTCGCTTAAAAATAGTAAAGAAATGCAGAAAGAATCTGCAAGTGATCGACGCTTCTTACAAGGACTATACCGAGCGAGGTGGCGTAGTGGTTAGACACTGGACTCGCATTCGGGAGGTCGACGGTTCAATCCCGCGTCCGGCCATCCTGATTTAGGTTTTCCGTGATTTCCCTAAATCGCTCCAGGCAAATGCCGGGATGGTTCCTTTGAAAGGGCACGGCCGACTTCCTTCCCCGTCCTTCCCTAATCCGATGAGACCGATGACCTCGCTGTCTGGTCTCCTTCCCCAAAACAACCAGCCAACCAATCTTACAAGCACTGGGAGTTAACCCCCAATCGCTCAGACTACTGACTACAGACTACAGACACCTGAAATCACTCAACAGAGGAAAGTCCACTGGACCTGACGGAATACCAATTCGATTCTACACAGGGTACGCGAAAGAAGTTGCCCCCCTTCTAACAGCGTGTACCGCAAGTCTCTAGAGGAACGGAAGGTTCCAAATGATTGGAAAAGAGCACAGGTAGTCCCAGTCTTCAAGAAGGGTCGTCGAGCAGATGCGCAAAACTATAGACCTATATCTCTGGCGTCGATCTGTTGTAGAATTTTAGAACATGTTTTTTGCTCGAGTATCATGTCGTTTTTGGAAACCCAGAATCTACTCTGTAGGAATCAACATGGATTCCGGAAACAGAGATCGTGTAAGGCCCAACTCGCTTTATTTGTTCATGAGACCCAGAAATTATTAGATTTAGGCTCCCAGGTAGATGCTATTTTCCTAGACTTCCGGAAGGCGTTCGATACAGTTCCGCACTGTCGCCTGATAAACAAAGTAAGAGCCTACGGAATATCAGACCAGCTGTGTGGCTGGATTGAAGAGTTTTTAGCAAACAGAACACAGCATGTTGTTATCAATGGAGAGACGTCTACAGACGTTAAAGTAACCTCTGGCGTGCCACAGGGGAGTGTTATGGGACCATTGCTTTTCACAATATATATAAATGACCTAGTAGATAGTGTCGGAAGTTCCATGCGGCTTTTCGCGGATGATGCTGTAGTATACAGAGAAGTTGCAGCATTAGAAAATTGTAGCGAAATGCAGGAAGATCTGCAGCGGATAGGCACTTCGTGTAGGGAGTGGCAACTGACCCTTAACATAGACAAATGTAATGTATTGCGAATACAAAGAAAGAAGGATCCTTTATTGTATGATTATATGATAGCGGAACAAACACTGGTAGCAGTTACTTCTGTTAAATATCTGGGAGTATGCGTGCGGAACGATTTGAAATTGAATGATCATATAAAATTAATTGTTGGTAAGGCGGGTACCAGGTTGAGATTCATTGGGAGAGTCCATAGAAAATGTAGTCCATCAACAAAGGAGGTGGATTACAAAACGCTCGTTCGACCTATACTTGAGTATTGCTCATAAGTGTTGGATGCGTACCAGATCGGGTTGACGGAGGAGATAGAGAAGATCCAAAGAAGAGCGGCGCGTTTCGTCACAGGGTTATTTGGTAACCGTGATAGCGTTACGGAGATGTTTACCAAACTCAAGTGGCAGACTCTGCAAGAGAGGCGCTCTTCATCGCGGTGTAGCTTGCTAGCCAGGTTTCGAGAGGATGCGTTTCTGGATGAGGTATCGAATATACTGCTTCCCCCTACTTATACCTCCCGTGGAGATCACGAATGTAAAATTAGAGAGATTCGAGCGCGCACGGAGGCTTTCAGACAGTCGGTTCTTCCCGCGAACCATACGCGACTGGAACAGAAAAGGGAGGTAATGACAGTGGCACGTAAAGTGCCCTCCGCCACACACCGTTGGGTGACTTGCGGAGTATGAATGTAGATGTAGATGTAGACTAAACAAATGTATGGTATTGCTTGCAAATAGATGGAAACACCGATATCTGTTCAGTTACACTGCACATGATAATCGCTCATAATACTAACAAAAATAAAACATCTAGTAGCATTCTTCCGGAGCAAGTTAATGTGGGACGCCAACATGAAGGAAATTACGACCTAGCATCACTCACATAAAGTGAAAATTAAGAATTTTTAGCATAGTGTAGCCCCGCCAGCAACTGTGATAGACTAATATTTTGAAGAATCAGTCTCAGTTGCACAAATTTTCTGGTCTTTACCAGGTTTCGGCTAAATTAATCTAGCCTTCTTCAGAAGCATAAAATTACTATAACATGCCTGAGTAAGGCACAGTCAACATTAAAATTAAATCCTATAATAAAGTGGCACCATTTAGAATGAAAACTACTTAAGTCCAGCCCCGGTATCACTTCACCACGCGGTGGGTAGGCAACGGCAAGTACGTTGGCACTGACCGTTGCACGCGGAATTATACTGAGCATATAACATCTCGTGCGCATGCACATACGGAGAGTCAAGGCTGTATATCATTGGCTGTCTGTGTATCACGTGCTGGGAGCTGATAACCGTAATTGTAAGCAAACTAAGGATTATGTAGATGAAGTCCCTATGTGTATTAACTATACGCAAATTGCCTTACTCAGGCATGTTATAGATGGCAGGAAATTTACTTGGTTGGGTATATAAAGTTAAAGAAAAATCTTTACGACTTTAGGCACATATAGTCATCTTGTAAAGTATCCCCACCGAACATGCCTAATATCGAGCACTTTACTTCTCTCACTTATTTAAAACCTTAATCATTGTCTATAATTTGATTGGGGTGTAAATGGGCATACAAAGCCCCTGTCATCACACTTAATTAGTATTGACCGACATAAGTAAAGCGTATTAATTAGAGTGTGACGGAGGGTACAATGTCTCCGTCATCACGCTTACGTGCTATTGACCAACATAGGTCAAGTATACTAAAATATAGTCTACGATGTACGTTGGACGGGAAATATTTTCTGTGGGTAACATTGTGAGTAACGTGATACACGTGTAACGTTATCGTTATCATTACAAGAGAAATATTTAAAGCAACTAAGTTCTACGTTACTTTGCTGCGTAATTATTAAATTCATCTATGCTAATGACAGAAATAGGTCACGCATATTAATTAGAGTGTGGTGGAGGGTACAACATCTCCGTCATCACGCTTATGTGCTATTGACCGACATAGGCAAAGAGTACTAAATATAAATTTACAATATATCTTTGACGGGAATATTCTTCAACATTGTAAGTAACGCAATATGCGCATAACGTTATCGTATCGTAGAAAGGGGAAGTATTAGAAGCAGCTAAGTTTTACTTACTGTTCTACATAATTGTTAAAATGAACTATAATGACGTCTAAACTTTCGTGAAAGAGTGGTGGGCCAAAATTAAATTTAAAGGGAAGCGCTAGGCTTGATGTATGCACATGGTATGCGGCAACCAGGAGAGGTGTAACAGGGATAAATTAAACCAAACATAACAAAGATTGGAAACATTCGAAAAAGGTTTTATTTCTGAGCAGCAGCTGATCTTTCAGCAGGTTTTCTTTATCGGATAGCAAGTGTTTAAAAATCTGCATCTCCTCTAGAATATCTAGCCTTGTTCCTTTTACTTCACAGTGCAACAGCTCAGTATTAGTTGGGGGACTGGGTGCATCGCCCATTTGGACGAGGTGCTCGGCGAAAGTCGAACCCTGTGTGCCGTCACAACTTCTCGTTGGTATATGCTCTTTATATCTTGCTGGCAACGCTCTCCCTGTTTGGCAGATGTAAAAGCTAGGGCACTCACCGCATGTGATTTTATAGACCCCAGAGAGAGACAGTTTGTCCTTAGCTATTTTTAAAGAGTGGATTAAATTTTTCTTAATGCTGTTATTGGTAGAATATGTTGCCTTATACCCATGGTTCTTTACAATACGCCATATTCTGTATGAAGCTTTACCTATAAAAGGAGTGGAGATTACGTTCGCATGGTTATCATCTGACGTGGTACCTAATGTAGATGAAGTCGTGCTTCTGCTGTCCACTGTATCCGGATGGCATAGTGGTCGGCACAACTGCCTAGTAAGCAGGAGACGTGGATTTGAATTGTGGTGCGGCACAAATTTTCAACTTTCTCCATTGATATAAATCAATGCCCACTGGCATATGCAATTCCTTTAATTCCTTTGTGTCTTGTTTCTTCATACAAATCGCTTTACCATTGTGACTTTGGTCAGTGGAGGAGGGTCACATTACTGCGTGGTACTAGTTCTACACCGTCTATAGCTACATGTGGGCTGTTTTAAAAGGTTGACTAATATTAGGTGAAGTGACCTTTAACCTTGTGGGAAAGTGAGTCATAATAGTGTTAATACGAGAATCGTTGATGGGACATTTTGACCCACAGCAAAAGTTTAAGCCCTCTCCCTGGTCCAAAACGTTTTAGGAATATGATGAGAGCTCATGATTTTTTAAAGTATTTGTTAGCGTAATTCATTTTGAAATAAAAGTCAAGGCTGTCAGTCACATAGTCTTCGAGAAAAAATAATAAATATGTCAAACCACTAAGGATGAAGGGTAACTGGCAGATTCCATATTCCTAGATTTCCGAAAATCATTTGACACAGTACTTCACTGCAGACTGTTAACGAAGGTATGTGCACACGGAATAGGCTCCCAGGTATGTGAATGACTCTAAGACTTCTTAGGTAATAGAACCCAGTATGTCATCCTCGATGGCAAGTGTTCATCGATGGCAGGGTAATGTCAGCAGTGCCCCAGGGAAATGTGACGGGATCGTTGCTATTTTCTATATACATAAATGATCTGGCAGACAGGGCGGGCAGCAATCTGCTGTTGTTTGTTGACGATGCTGTGTTTTACAGGAAGGTATCGAAGATAAGTGACTGTAGATTGATACAAGATATCCTAGACAAAATTTCTAGTTGATATGGTGAATGGCAACTGGCTCTTAATGTGGAAAAGTGTAAGTTAACGCGAATCAGTAGGAAACACAAACCCTTAATGTTCAGATACAGTATTAGTAGTGTCCTGCTTTTCACAGCCACATCGTTTAAATATCTGGGCGTATCGTTGCAAAGCGATATGAAATGGAACGAGCTTGTGAGCATTGTGGTAGTGAAGGCGGTCGATTTCAGTTTATTGGGGAAATTTTAGGAAAGAGTCGTTCATCTGTAAAGGAGACCGCATAGACACTGAAGGGCCAAAGAAACTGGTATAGGCGTGCGTATACAAATACAGAGATATATAAACATGCAGAAAGCGACGTAGCGGTCGGCAACGCCTACAAAAGACAACAAGTATCTGCTGCAGTTATTAGATTCGTTACTGTTGTTACAATTGTACGTTATCAAGATTTAAGTAAGTTCTAACGTGGTGTTATAGTCGGCGCACGAGCGTTAGGACACAGCACCTCTGAGGTAGCGATGAAGTGGGGATTTTCCCGTACGACCATTTCACGAGTGTACCGTGAATATCAGGAATCCGGTAAAACATGAAATCTCCAACAGCGCTGCGGCCGGAAAAAGATCCTGCAACTGCGGGATCATCCAGACTCGTTGGTCAAAACCACTTCACAGACTACCCTAGCATGCCTCCTGTCAGGCCCAAATTTTCATCCTATCCACTCACTATAGATGTAGTGCTTCTTGCTCATCTGTAGTGTGTGGGTAAGTTGATAATTTGGGTCTGACGGAGGCGTACTAGGGTAGACTGTGCAGCAGTGTTGGTTGATCTCTATGTCTGGATGGTGTAGTAGTCAGTGCATCCGCCTACTAAGCAGGAAACGTGGGTTCGAATCCCGGCCTGGCACAAATTTTCAACTTCCGCCACTGACAAAAATCAATGCCCACTGGCAGTTAACGTCTTTAATTCCTTTGTGACTTGGCAGCACTTAGTTTATTCAGTGGGACAAAAATGTTTCATTGGCGGTTTCTACATCTATGTCTACATAGATACTCTGCAAGCCACGATACAGTGCATGGCGGTGGGTACCTTGTACCACGACTATTCGTTTCCTTTACTGCTCCACTCGCATATAGAGCGAGAGAAAAACTACTACATATATGCCTATGAAGCCCTAATTCCTCGATTCTTGCCGCGCGGGGTATCAATGCGGTCTAAGGCTCCTTGCCACGGTTCGAGCGGCTCGCCCCCGTCAGAGGTTCAAGTCCTTCTTCGGGCAAGGGTGTGTGTGTGTCATCCTTAGCTTAAGTTAGTTTAAGTAAGATTAAGTAGTTTGTAAGGCAAGGGACCGATGACCTTAGTAGTTTGGTCCCATAGAACTTACCACAAATTTCCAAGCTTTTTTTTCCGCGGTTCTTATCTTCGTGGTCCCTACACTAAAGATATGCGGCGGCAGTAGGATCGCTCTGAAGTCAGCTTCAAAGGCCAGTTCTCTAAACTTCGAAATGAATGTCTTCTTCTCTCCAGGGTTTCCCACCTGAACTCTCCAAGCATATCTGTAAGAACTGCGTGCTGATGCAACCTACTGGTAACAAATCTAGCAGCTCGTCTCTGAATTGCATCTACATCTTCTTTCAGCACGATCTGCAGCGGATCCCAAACACTGGAGTAGTACTCAAGAATAGGTCGCGCTAGCATCCTAGACTGAAGAGCCAAAGAAACTGGTCCACCTGCCTAATATCGTGTAGGACCCCCGCGAGCACGCTGAAGTGCCCCAATACGACGTGTCATGGACCTGACTAATGTCTGAAGTAGTGCTGAAGGGAATTGACACCATGAATCCTGTAGGGCTCTCCATGAATCTGTAAGAGTACGAGGGGTTGGAGATCCCTTTCTGAACAGCACGTTGCAAGACATCCCACATTTGTTCAATAATGTTCATGTCTTGGGAGTTTGGTAGCCAGCGGATGTGTTTAAACTCAGAAGAGTGTTCCTGGAGCCACTCTGTAGCAAATCTAGACGTGCGGGGTGTCGCATTGTCCTGCTGGAATTGCCCAAGTCCATCGGAATGCACACTGGACATGAATGGATGCACGTGATCAGTCAGGATGCTTACGTGCGTGTCATCTGTCAGAGTCGTAACTAGACATATCAGGGGTCCCATATCACTCCAACTGTACACGTTCCACACTATTACAGAGCCTCCACCAGCTTGAACAGTCCCCTGCTGACATGCAGGGTCCATGGATTCATGAGGCTGTGTCCATTCCCGTTCACGTCCATCCGCTGGATACAATTTGAAACGACACTCGTCCGACCAGGCAACATGTTTCCAGTCATCAACAGTCCAACGTCTGTGTTGACGAACCCAGGCGAGGCGTGAAGCTTTATGTCGTGCAGTCATCAAGGGTACACGACTTGGCCTTCGGCTCCGAAAGTTCATTTGGATGATGTTTCGTTGAATGGTTCGCACACTGATACTTGTTGATGGCTCAGCATTGAAAACTACAGCAGTTTGCGGAAGGGTTGCACTTCTGTCACATTGAACGATTCTCTTTTATTCGATATGAAACTATAAGTGTGGCGTCTGTGAAAGAATAAAAATTTATAGAAACAGGATAAACAGGCATTGGGAAGTAGAGTAGCATGGCTTGTTGTCGTAGTCTCATAGGTGAACAGTTGTTAGTTTAGAAAAACAGTATTGAAAAAGTTGGATTCAAAGGAAAATATATAGACAGTATGTCAACTGATTCTGATTATGATGCAAAACAAAGTACAGCTGGGAGCTCAGAAGAAGCAGAGGGCAGATGTGAAGATTGTGCTGAATCTACTCGTGTACAAATAGCGGAAAAGATAGGTCGCTGAGAAGGTATATTTTTGTTTTCCCAACTTTCATTGCAACTGTGTTCATCTCATTAAAAATATTTCACTTGTTTCTACGTGCCGCCTCAACCACTTCATCATGTTCCTAGAAAGCGTAGCAGCGATGGCTCTGCCGCAATGCTTCGTCATAGTCCAGCCAGAGATGCTATGGTTAGCATTTTGCGGGATAACAAAGATGAACAGAGCACATATGAGGCGACAGAGGTTTTCACGTAAAGATCCAGTATTAAGCAAGACACATACTCAAAGGCAGCATAATTCACGCAAAACATTCTTCGTCAGTAATTTGGTTGAACCTCCTGATGGAATAAAGTGGGAAGTAGTTCCTACTAATGTTGGAATTCCTGGAGGGCGTTTACAGCAAAATGTTTTTCAAGTAGAATTCTGGTCCTTTTTCAAATGTGAAATGTGTGTCAGCTGTGATTTTCTCTCGTGTACGTGGAGTTCGTTTATTACGAACCTATTCTCAAACATATTCAAAAACATACCGAAAGAAAGAAGCGTAATCAGTAGGAGACGGATACTGGCAGAAGTAAAGCTGTGAGTACCGGCCGTGAGTCGTGCTTCGGTAGCTCAGTTGGTAGAGCACTTGCCCGCGAAAGGCAAAAGTCCCGAGTTCGAGTCTCGGTCGGGCACATAGTTTTAATCTGCCAGGAAGTTTCAAGAAGCGTAGTATTTTGGGAGATGAAGACTGATCATTACCGTTAAAAAGGCTTAATGCATTTCTTGCTATTCTGCATTGTACGGGTGCTACTGAACCCAAAGGAACAGAAATGGATCTTATTTGATCAGAGATGTGGGAAATACAGTTTTACGATTCTATACCGTCACACAACTGTTTCAGGGAAATCATGATGTTCCTCAAGTTTGATATGATATTCACACAGACTGATCGGTTAAAACATAAGTCTGTTCTCATGTCTTATTTCCTGGTCCGTAGATTTGTGTAGATGAGCAATTTATTCCCGTCTAATTGTGCATGCTGGTTCACTCAGGTCATGGCTTCACACTCTGACAAGTTCAGGCAGAAATGCTGGATGGCTGCGACAAAGATTCTAAATATACGCTAAATGATTTCTCTTGCCTCCGAAAAGATGGAACTGGTACTGGTGGTAACGTCTTAGTGGCTTTATAGAGGAGAAACTTGAGGTGCACATCTAACCAGGGAAAGAAATGTAACGTCTGACAGTTCTTTCACCTCTGTCTCATTAGCACGACGTCTAAAAGCAGACTGAACAAGCTTGCTTGTTGCTACAAACAAAAGCAGAGATCATATCTGAGGGCATGAAGGAAGTTCACAAGGACCTACAGAAGGCTGTACCTTTAAAAAACGGCGATACGATATGCACGATATGCACAGTGTACCAAGGACAAACAGGAAAGAGCGTAATAATTCACATTCCCCTTGTATACAAATGAACAAACTGGAACTAACAAAAAGTCAAAGCCTGACGCTGTGCAATGTTAAAATGAAACTAAGTACAGAGTAGATGTTGTTCGCCTGATGGCCCGCGGGTACTCAGTGAAAGCTGGTGCAAGAGGGTGACATGTTCACGCCGTTTAGAGTGTTCTAGATTTAGCGAGCATCAATGCTTGGATGCTCTACAGAGAAGTAACACACATAAAATAGCAAGACATGATTGCCTTCTCAAGCTCATGAAGGAATTTGCCGAAGATTATACAGAAACTTGTGTCCGCGCTCTGGTATTTGTCGTTGAATCATCTTATGTACATGGAAGCTGCCACTATTACCAAGTGAGTAAATCTTGCAATGAAGGTAAAAGTTCATGTAAATGTGCCTCACATGACAGACCAGTTCACAATAAATGTGTTGTTACAGTTTTCCATGCCAGTGCATGAAAATATTTTAAAATGAATTGTAAGTATCTAGTATAACTGCACATAATTTTTAGAATAAACGTAATGGTGCAAAGTAGGTGTTAGAAAGTTTTTATCTATTACGGAGTAATATGGAGTGATAGATTCTTGACAACATATCTGTGCTACAGCAGACAACATGAAATTTAATAAATAAGGTTTTGAAAGTGTTTTGCTTCTACATAAATAAGTATGTAGAGCCTTTAACTGAATTCCGTGATGCCTTTATGAAAAACATCATTTTAGACTGCACGTATCTCTCTGGAAATCGCAGCACCAATATCCTGGAGTATTTCAGGTGCATCTTTGAAGGCAACTTCCTTCAGATAACCCCATAATAAATAACACGGCTTGAGTTTGGATCTATAAGTAGGCCATTGCGCATCATGTCCAGTGAATTCTAACGTGTCCATGGCAACGATCTGATCTCTAAACGTCTCCTGAAAGAAATCGACGTCGTCCACGGTATGGTGTGAATTTGCTCCATCCTACACGAACCATTAGTTCCCGACCGTTAGGCAGCGTCGCGCAACAGGTATAAATCCATCTACCAGTACCTGTCTGTATTTGTTTGTTGTGATAGATCCCTCAATAAAAGTGGGTCCTCTAATGCTTTGTGAGCGACCTTTTTGTGGGCGAGGTGGAGCAGCAGGTTGCACGTATGGATTATCAGTACTCCAGTGGAGCCAGTTCTGTTTGCTGACGTACCCATGGAGATGGAAGTGTGCCTCGTCACCAAACGAGATCCGATCCGAATCGACTGTTCCATTTTCAAAGGCCCCAATCATGTCATTTCGAAAAGAATATCACATCTCCACATCCCTGTCCTTCAAAGTTTAGCAGTTTTGAATTTTGTGAGGGAAAAAGTTAAGTTTCCTCTCATCATCCTCAGGAGAGACCGTCATGACGTCCACAGTTGTTCTTCTTCATGTCTTGCTGATGGAGTGGGCATCTTACTGAATATCTTCTCACTCACTCAACATTCGCCAGGCTTCTAACTGAGGCTGGTCGTTCTGACTGTCCCTTCCTGGAATTCGAGCTTTTCAAAACATTTCATCAACCTGTTAAAAACGGGGACAGCACTACACAAAAATTTTATCACAGGATGCTTAAATGTCATCATCACAATTTGATGCACTGTAATCTCACTGAGAAATGGTTATTCCTGATGGTGCCATTCCTGGAAAAATGTGCTTTCGAATGGGAGTCACACCGCAATGAAACGTCCAGAATTTGGGTAAAATATATTTAAGAACAACAAGTGCTGTTCCTGTGTTAGTGCCTTCATTCTGAAACGAGAACTGAAACATTGGTGAGTGAGCTATAGAATTTTTAGAGCAACAGTACAACAACATCACAGGGAGGACCAGAAGAATCATTTAAAGCATACAGTAAAATCACAGTAGACAAATACTCTCTAACACCTATTTTGCTTCACCTTGTACAAAATAACAGACTGTTAGTGTGGCTAATTGTTATAGAAAAACTCACCTCTTATCATAGGAAGACTAAAAAGAAGTTGTAATGACGTATGTTAGAGATGGGACATTTTTGTCCCAATGGCATTTTTAGGATGTTCGAAAAATCTGTTGGTTCTACTGTTAATTAACTATCACACTGTGCGGCATGCCTGATGGTGGCATTTGGAGAAGATTGAAACGGACACGATACCACGAGTAGAGCTCAGCAAACAGCAGCAGCAGATGCTGGGCCGTGTGAGCACCCCGGCTGTTAGCCTTCATTGAGTTCATCTACGCGTTTCCCGTGGCGCTGTCACGTGGCCGCCGCCCTTCACAAACCACTGAGCAGCGGGCGGGTCTCGCTGTACTTCCTGCCGACGCCTGATTGTGTGAGCACCACGAGACGCTCCGCTGGACAGAGCACGCCTTTCATCTGCCCCAGCCTGGCCGAGCCCAGCAAGCCACTCTCTCCCTCCTGCAGTCGCTACTAAGAGGCCAGCGCCACCTGTTTCCCACCGTTCGTCTTGCGCCAGGCGTTTGTTTTCGTGCACGCAGTCTGTTCTAACTGCAGAACTCATTAGTTGGGACGCAGCTATCGTGGAGGCAGCAGTAGTTCGAAACACAGCGTTCGGTTGTGAGTTGCAACGAGCTTCTGATAACAGGAAGCGGCTTATAATTTTATTTACAGTGTGTATTTCAGTGTGTTTGTGTTCCTGCATATATTTCCACGGCTCGTTTCGCGACAGGCGTTTGTTTTCGTATGAGCAGTTACTTTCAACTGTAGAACTGGTTAGTGGGCAGCAGATTCCGTCTAGGCAACAGTACTTCAGAATACAGCGTTTCTTTTGTGAGTTCTGAGTTTTAATTGAAGTTCATTCTATAGTTCCTCTGACTTTAAGATGGGTAGGGACTGCTGATTGCTGTGTTCAGGTGCGAGATGAGTTGATGACCCTTCACTCACAGCTCCAGGTGGTGCTGGCTTCGGTCACGCATCTTCAACCTGTTGCCAATGGGCATCGCCATGGGGAGCTGGACATGGGGATGGAGGATGCTTTCAGCACATCCCTCGTCTTCCATCAGTCTTCCATCAGTCCACTACTGTGCTCACCCTGGGTACTGCGCGCATTGAGGATGATCCTTCACCCATGGTCGAGTGGGAGATTGTTTAAGGGTGTGGCAGGCAGAGGGTTGAAGGAAACAAAGGGCCTACCCAGTTCGTCTGTGGAACATGTTCAGGCACTTTCTGCGGCTGACAAAGTCCTTGAGCCAGATGCCAGATGCAGTCACTCGCTTTGTTTCAGAGGAAGCCTCTCGGCCCGCAACATCTAGGAATTCACAGAGGGTGGGTTTACTGGCAGTTGGATGCTGCAATGTCAGATGCATAATGCGACCTGTAGGGACATGGCTGCCAAGGTGGGGAAAGAATCCTGTGTCACTCTGTGTGCATACTGGGAGGAGTGCTTCCAGATGTCATGATGAACACAGGGTGCTGCAAACTGCAGGTGATGGCACATGTCAGTACTAAGTATGTGTGTCCCTTTGGATCAGGAAAGATTCTCTCTGGTTTTGGGCGGCTAGCTGAAGTGCTAAAGATTGTCAGTCTTGCTTTCGAGATGAAATCAGAGCTCACCATCTGTAGCATCGTCGACAGAACCGACTGCGGATCTTTGTTGCAGAGCCGATTAGAGGGTGTGAGCCAGAGGCTCAGCCAGTTCTGCGACTCTGTAGTTTGCAGATTTCTCGATTTGCACCATAGGATGGTGGGGTTTCGGGTTCCGCTTAATAGGTCAGGTGTCTGCTACATGCAGGAGGCCTCTCCAAAGGTAGTTGGGGATGTATACAATGGACTGGGCGGTTTTTTAAATTACACCTTCTCTGGAATGTGCAGAAAGGGTTCCAGTTTCAAAGTACGTTGGACGAACCCATGTTACAGATTATACAAAGCAACAATCAGTACGGTGGTTGTAAAGTGTCGTAGGCCCACCAGGGTAGCCGAGAGCGCTAGTGAGCTGCTTCCCGGATTCGGATAGGTGCGCTGGCCTCTGATCGAATGCTCCCAGCAGATCTACGACGAGGGCGGTGTCACAGCCAGCCTGGATGCGGTTTTTAGGCAGTTTTCCACATCCCACTAGGTGAATACTGGGCTGATCCCCACGTCCTACCTCACTTACACGACTTGCAGACATTTGAAACACGTTCGCACTGTTTCAAGGTTTACACTAGACGCAGACAGCTGGGGTACACTGACTCCGTCCCGGGTGGCACGGGGTGGCGGCAGGAAGGGAATCGGGCCACCCCTTCAAATTAACCACGCCAAATCCGATCGTAACCACGCCGACCCTGCGAAAACTGTGGGACAAAGGCGCAAGCAAAAGAAGAAGTTGTAAAGTGTCGTAGCTGTCTTGGAAAAGAACCAGATTCCAGAAACCTTCGAAAGTCAAATTTTTATAAGAACAGAAATCTGGCTAAAGCCGCAGATAAGTTGACCTGAAATTTTTACGAAGGACGTAACCGTGTTCATGAAGGAAAGATTAAATACATTTGTTGCTGTTAAAACGCGTTAATCTTGTAGCGAAATTAACGTAGATACCCCTGTAAGCTTTTGTGGTAGAGATTAAACTTGGTAACTGAAACAAAATATAAACTGGTTCCTTTTACCAAGCCCCTGACCCAGATGATTCAATTGCCGAACAGTTCAAAGAAAACTTGAGTCTCATTACAAACAGATATCCCACTCATGCAAACGTAGTTGGTGGTGAGTTCAATCTACCCTCGACATATTGGCGAAAATACATATTTAAAACCAGTGGTAGATTTGAAAGATCGTCAGAAACTGTACTAAATGCTTTCTCCGAAAATTATTTTAAGCAATTACTTCAGGAGCCCACTCGAAATGTAAATTGTTGCGAAAAAATACTTGATCTCTTAGTAACAAATGATCCCGAGCAAATAGCCAGCATCGTGATGGATAGTGAGATTAGTGACCACAAGGTCTTTTTAGCGAGAATGACCACAGCAACATCCAAATCCACCAAAAATAAAAGCAAAATATATCTATTTTAAAAAGCAGATAAAAATGCGCTTGACGCCTTCCGAAGACACAGTCTCCACTCCTTCGGTAGACTACATGTGGCTTAAATTTAAAGAAATGGTTCCTCCAGCAATTGAGTGAGTTATACCGAATACAATATTAAAAGATGGTACTGATTCCCTATGAACATCAGAAAGCTGTTTTGTAAGCAACTACAAAAGCAAGCACAAATTTAAAAGATCACGAAATCTCCAAGATTCGCGATGTTTTACTGAAGCTCAAAATTTAGCACTGACTTCAATGCGAGATGATTTTAATAGCTTCCATAACGAATTTCTGTCTCGTAACCTGACAGAAAATCCAAAGAGATTCTGGTCGTGTGTAAAGTACACAAGCAGAAAGACACAATGAATACCTTGTGTACGCCAAACCAATCGTAATGTTATCCATAGCATCACTAAAGCGAAGTTACTAAACACATTAAAAATATTCGCGGCTGTGAATATGGACATCCATCAGCTGTATTACTGAACGACGACAGTGAAAATCTGTGTCGGACTGGGACTCAAGCCAGGATTTCTCGCTTACGCGAGAGATCCCGTGCATTTATTATTTTTTTTCCCTCGTACAGGAGAGACATGTCAGAAGGAACATTTCATCTTAATTCTTAATAACACAGGCACTCCAGCATCGTACTATTTAACCCAGTTTCAGAAATTCCTTCAGCAAAGAAAACGAAATAAATATCCCAGAAAATCAAATCGAGAACAACTGCCAACTTGAGTAACTTAAAAGTAGATACTATGGATGTAGCGAAGCAGCTTACAGTACTGAATAAAGCAAGTCTCCTGGTCCGGATAGCGTACCCAATAAGGTTCCTTTCAGAGGATCCTCATACAATAGCCACACACTTGCCAACTATATACAAGCGGTCGCTCGACGAAACATCCATAAAAAAAAGACTGGAAAGTTTCACAAGTCCCTCCAATACTCAACAGAGGAAAAAGGAGTAATCCGTTGAACTGCAAATCCATATCACTAATGGCGATATGCAGTAGTGTTTTGGTTCAAAATGGTTCAAATGGCTCTCAGCCCTATGGGACCCAAATTCTGAAGTCATCAGTGCCCTAGAACTTAGAACTACTTAAACCTAACTAACCTAAGGACACCACACACATCCACGCCCGAGGCAGGATTCGAACCTGCGACCGAAGCGGTCACGCGATCCAGACTGTAGCGCCTAGAACCGCTCGGCCACCCCGGCCGGCAGTAGGGTTTTTGGAACGGATACTGAGTTCGAATATTACGAATTACATCGAAGGTAACGGTCTATTACCACAGTGTCAGCATTAACTCAGAATATATTGTTCCTATGAAATACAACTACTAGCTTTTTATTCGTACGAAGTAATGAGTGCCATCTAGAGGAGATCTCAAATTGATTCCATAGTTTTAGATTTCCAAAAGGCTTTTGACACAGATCCTCATAAGAAACTTCTAACTAAATTTGCATGCCAGTAGTGCATCGCTACAGCTGTGTGACTGGATTAGTGACTTCCCGTCAAAAAGATCACAGTACGTGGTAATCGACAAAAAGTCATCTAGTAAAACAGAAGCAACATCCGGCCTTCCTCAAGGAAGTACTGTAGGCCCCCTGCTGTTCCTAGCCTATAAAAACGATTTAGGAGGTAATCGGAGCAGCCATCCTAGAATGTTTGCAGATCATGCTGTCATTTACCACCTAGTTAATTCATCAGAAGATCAAAAGCAATTGCAAAAAGATTCAGACACTATATCCCTATTATACAAAAAATGGCAGTTGTCTTTCTGTAAGGAAAAGTGTGAAGTCATCTACATGATTACAAAAATAAATCCATTATATTTCGGTTACACGATAAATCACACAAATTTAAAGGCTGTCAGTTCGACTAATGTGTGTGAAATCTTATAGGACTTAACTTCTAAGGTCATCAGTCCCTAAGCTTACACACTACTTAACCTAAATTATCCTAAGGACAAACACACACACCCATGCCCGAGGGAGGACTCTAACCTCCGCTGGGGCCAGCCATGACTGCAGCGCCCCAGACCGCACGGTAAATACCGCACGGCAGTTCGACTAAATACCTAGGCATTACAATTACGAACAAAAACTGGAACGATCATATTGATAAGTTTGAGGGGAAGGCAAACTAAAGATTACATTCTATTGGCAGAACCCTTAGAAGATGCAACAGGTCTACTAAAGAGACTGCCTACACTACGCTTGTTCGTCCTCTGCTGCGGTACTGGTGCACAGTATGCGATCTTTGCCAGATTGAAGTGACGGAGGACATCGAAAAAGTTTAAAGATCAGGGGAGTGAGGCTCACGGGGCGAGTTGGGATGGCAATCATTATGACAAAAGCGTTTTTCATTGGGGCGAGATCTTTTCACGAAATTTCAGTCACCATCTTTCTCCACTGAATGTGAAAATAGTTTACTGTTGCCAACCTACATAAAAAGAAGCAATCAACATAACAAAACAGAGAAATCAAAGATCGTACAGAAAGATTTAAGTGTTCATCTTTCCCAAGCACTCTATGAAGTGGAACGGTAGAGAAATAGTTTGTAGGTGGTTCGAAGAACCCTCTGCCAGGGATTGAAATTTTAATTGCAGAGAAGTCATGAAGACGTAGATGTAGGGGTTCTCTATGTATACAATATCAGGCAAGGGTGTCTGCGCCTCGAAAGAAAGCCGAATTAGTGATCATGAGGACAATAATTTTTCAGACCCATTTGCCTTTTGGCTGTTAGAAAAAAATTATACAAAAGATTGCAAGGTCATAGCATCTACTGGACGTGAGCCCTCTCCAGTAAACATCTAAGAGAGGCAAGTAAAGTGAAACTTCGCAGATAAGCCGACCTCGCCTGCAACAGACACTCGAAGTACGAACAAACTGTCGATACAACTGAATACAAATGAAACAGCTTTCTGCATCAGTCAGCTATTGATTTTGTCCCTACGCGTTTCGATGTTTCACAGCATCATCTTCAGGTGGAGAACTGTTTATTTACATACCTAATGGCGAACAACGCTGACGCCTTTTCAGAGCAGCAGACCAAGGATGATGTAGGTTATGTTTTTTTTTTTATGAGCAGTAGAGTCGTAAAAAGCTTGCATACTGCAGCTTGTTGTATGTCCTCTCCATTGTGCATTATTTTTGAACTGTCTGTCGAAAGAAATTTCTGACGCTTCCGGTAACCTCTGGTGGCAATATTTCTTCAGGCACGTAAGGAAGAAAGGAGTGTCCAGAGGCACTGAAATTATTTCAGTACAGATTATTTCCAGGGCGGGAATTAATGATCATCTCGAAAGACGTACGCAGGGGTCAGTATGTTATCCAAAGTTTTGGTATGAAGCACTAGAGCCCGAACTGCGTAATAGCGACTGTGCTTTGTAAGCGTTGACTCGAGAAGAATTGTAGAAGCCAGGTGTAATGCTGTGTTCCATCAATATGAAGCAGGTTTCAAACTCTGAGATTGTCTGGAGCTGTGCCCCTTCAACTGAAAGTAACCCTGTCAAGAAATCCTGCAATACGATTAAAAGATATGACGATCACTACAAGTGTGATAACGAGCTATTTAAACGTTTATCTAGGTGATCATCATTACTTCTTACATATAGACGATGCAGGTAAAAATGATGCAAAAGTAATGCATTAAATTATAATTATCACAAATAGACAATTTCAGATCTCCTCGAAAACACTCATGGAAAATCTCAAATATATTGGGTGTTTCTTAATTCATGTTACACCCTTTTAGATTTTGTAGAGAGGACTTTGTAGATCAAGTTTTACATGAGAACCCATGTCCGGAAACATCATCGAACGACACTAGGTAGGGTCAAAGTTATAGACGCTGGCACTTGTATATATATATATATATATATATATATATATATATAGGGTGATTCTATGATGGTGTTACAACCTTCCCAGGATAGTGGAGAAAGAGAAATGTATCAATTTGACGTAAGGATCTCTGTACCGGAAACGAATCAGTCGAAAGTTTCTTGTATAAGCGAAAACTGTTCTCATACATCTGACAGTGGAATACATGTACTGGTACTGTTGTTGCTAAAATTGTAGGGCAGGCAGCTTTCACAGACGATAGCGTGGATCAAAACATCGAAAATTTTCCAGTAAACATGGGCTTTGAAGTGTGTACCTTAACAGCAATGTGCACTTGTTCGATAAAAATGTGTTTCACAGCACTGAAGATGAACAAGTACCCATAGCTCCTCAGTTATGCATTTTAGAGCCGGAATTTACTGGATATTTTCTCCTTATTTTGGTCCCTACTACCACCTCTGAAAGTTGCCTACCCTATAATTTTAGCAACAACATTACTAGTACGGTACATGTATTTCACTGTCAGATGTATCAGAAGGGTTTCGCTTACAACTCTTGACTCGTTCGTTTTCAGTAGAGGGACCCTTGCCTCAGATTGATACATTTATCGTTCTCCATCAACCTAGAAAATTTGTAACATTAACACGGACTCCCGCTTTAAATATTTTCACATATGTATGTGTATTTACAGGCACCACCGCCTGTGACTTTGACGCTCTGTACCATCGTCGTTGGATGACGTTTCCGGACATGGGATCCTATGTAAAACTCTACAACTTCTAGAAGTGTGTAACAAGAATTGTGAACCATCCTGTATATTAGTCTTATGGGCTATGGTGTGAACGTGTGGGCCCATGAGTTGTAGCTTCTGAATCCAGTTTCAGCACTCAGTTCAGTGTATTATAGAAAGAAGATTTGTTGGTAAACGTCCTTCGACGACCGTGTCATTGGAGCAGAAGCTCGGATGAGGAAAGGATAGCGATATAAATCAGCCGCGCCCTTTCAAAGGAACCATCCTGATGTTTGGCCATATGAGATTTAGGAAATTCATCATTCAGAACAGTCGACAAAGTGTAGGCTGCTGAGTGTCACAGACGTCACAGCAGAGGCTAATCTTGAAAAATGAACAGTGTAACACCAACTATATCCTTTATGAATTAACTTCAGTTATCTGAAGAAAAAATGGTTTGATAAAAGCAGGATAGTGTACTGATAATGTGAAACTTACTGGCAGATTAAAACTGTGTGCCGGACCGAGACTTGAACTCGGGACCTTTGCCTTTCACGGGCAAGTGCTCTACCAGCTCTACCAGCACTTGCCCGCGAAAGACAAAGGTCCCGAGTACGAGTCTCGGTCCGGCACACAGTTTGAATCTGCCAGGAAGTTTCATATCAGCGCACACTCCGATGCAGAGTAAAAATCGCATACTGATAATGTTTTCGCACAAACAAATAATATAAAAACGAAGAGAACTCAGTAAGGAAATACACATCCCTTGGAAGTCCTACCATGTGGAACAGCAAGCAACAAAAGTGACAGAAAGCCTACATAGTGATACAAAAATAAGAATAAAGACTAGCAGTACTATATCATAAGTCGTACCGATAAACAAAGGTGTTTGACAAGGGTGTAGCTTATCACCACCCTTTTTAGTATATGCTTTGACGGTATGACTGAAACATGGAATCAACAAATCTAGCTGCTATTCAGAAACATTTTTTAACACAATGCTTTTTGCAGACAACCTTTCAGTTGTACTGGATAGTGAGACTTCGCTACCAGGATCCATCATCAACTTTCTAAGGAATATAATGTGCAAGACAGCGAAACTTTGCTACAAAGATCCATCTACAGACTAAACCAACTTTCCCACGAGTATAATATGAAAATATCCATTCCAAAAACAAAAGTTACGGCTTTGAAGGGTACAATATCTTAACGCATAGCAAACCCACTGAATAAATTAATCACCTCAGTTACGTCGGAAGTATTACAAGCAACCAGAATGAACTCGACATTGATAACTGCAGAAAAATCCAATGATACGCCGAACAGTCAATAGAGCTTTGAGAAATAAAATGAGAAAAGATAGAAAAATCAAGTGTAATAAGGTAATGGCTACCTACACATTGCTGTCTGGAAGTGAATCTTAGACAACTGCTAAAAAACAAGAAAGTAGAATCCAAGCTCTAGAAATGAAATTTTTTAGAGGATTTAAGGGCTGAACAAGATTGGATAGACTAAGATATGAAGACACAAGAGCAGAGTAGATATATGTGTAAATAAGGTCAAGCTGAATCGACAAAGCTGACTAGATCTAAAAAGAATGCTAGGTTCAAGACCACCAAAACTAGCTTTAAATTTCAGACTTTTAGGTGAAACATCCGTAGGAAGACGAAGAAAAAGACTGGGTGAATACTTAGAAGACGGAACAGGCATATGTCCTAGATCATGATGAAAGAAGAAGAATTAACTTCTATGGAAGAACGAGTGAGCAGAATATAATTGTGCATTAAAAACAAGCCGCAATGTTTTACACCGACAGACTTTGTATTCCGAACAGTAGAAGTCCTAATCCCAACACCATCATTCTAATTTAGGTTTTCTGTGGTCTTCCTTAAATACTTCAGGCAAATGCTTTTGTGGTTTCTAATATAAGACCACGGCCGATTAATTGTAGCACACTTCTCAAGTAGACCTATACAAATGCTGTGTGTATATATATATATATATATATATATATATATATATATATATATATATATAACTGGAATACCCCCACTAGTACAATATCCTTGTAAAAGTGGTCCATGGATTAATAAAACTATTAGAATTACTTGATAATAGTTCAAGACTTCTTTACGATTTCGATCGATACATAAGGAAAGAATTCATCACAAAAAAGAGATAAAATATCGCATCCTAAAATTACATAAAAGTGAATGGAACACTTCTGTACAGGCAGAAAACATGTGAACAGTCTCACTAAAGGAGAAATTACTTTCCGTAACATATCGGGCAGTATGATTCACAGCTTAAATGACGTTGACCCATGCACAATGTATCAGTAAAAATAATTGGAAGACAAATGATACTTTAGCAGTGTGAACTCTCCGGAGGACGCATCCTGGGTCGCCCTCTGTACGAAGATGTTCGACTGGCATTAAGGAAACTGGATCCCTAGTAGTTGATCTGGCACATTTTAGAAGATCCTCAAGACATAGTATTCAAGAAGGCATTCAGTAACACGACACTACGCTGTCAGCCGTGTCAGTCAATATTTCGTACAAAAAGGCGACTAAAGTTGGCTACCTCTGAAGGAAACGGCCTTCAAGACTGTCCATCCGATAGGGCAGAAATGTGGATTCTGAGGTGGTACAGTGAACTGTAGGATCGATTTCCGCAGCGGGAAGGTGCTTGGCTGTCGTCCTGCGGCAAAGGAATCCAACATACATTCCTGTCGATTAGGGTAGTTTCAGGACGGATCCAGCTGCGGGATAACGTCGTTGAGCAGTCTAGATCCAGCAGTTCTGCAAGGAAATTGTGACCCTAAAAAGCGATCAAATGAAAGAAGTGATGTGATAATGGTCACAGCGTCAATAGTGCAAGCAGTACGCCGGTAACGAGGTCGTCAGGGGCCAACAGTAGTGCTAGAGTTGTTCTTTTTTAACTTTTCTATTTTTTCTTCTTGTATAAATATCTTTTTTTCGTAGTAATAATTACGCACACATTTTATTATGTATACATTTGTAAGTTGTCCGGTCTTTTTAAGAAAACTGGATAATAGGCTGTAACTGTGAAGAAGGTATAAAGAAACAAATATAGAATAGGTCACTAAGGCATACCTTGCAAAGCGAAATAGAAAGCCCTTTCTTTGCATGCCTACAAATCTGTAGTCTATTAATCATCATAAAGATTGGTGAACGATGTTTTCTATTATACACGATACCATGTTTTGTTTTCATTCCATTCAGGGTTATAAAGTGGGAAGAATGATTGTTAGTCTAATCTTTTCCTTGATGGTTCTAACGGGAGATCGAAATCTATCTTCACGTGATTTCCCTTCTCCCGTTCTTCTAAGAAAGCTACACCCGAAGGACTGCTTTCAATAATGCTAGCTTATACCTTTTCTGGATGGTCATCTCTGGTGTCGATCTGTAACAAAAATACTGTGATATTAGCAGAATGAATTTTCGCTCTGCGTTGGTGTACCCGCTGAGTTGAAACTTCCTGGAAGATTTGAACTGTGTGTTGGACGGGAACTCTTAACTAGTAAGCTTTGCATTTCGCGGGCAATATTCTGATGTCTGAGCTACACAGGCACGATTCACGAATGCTCTCACAACTTCAATTCTGCAAATCGGTAGTGAAACTGCCCACGAAAACCAAAGCACTGATTTCGAGCCCCTGTCCGACACACAGTTTTAGCTTTTCTTTGGCTGGGTGGTCACCACACCCTTAATAAATTTTAAAAAATCGTCTTAGTTCCACCAGACTGTTTAAACGAATACTTTATTAACCACTTCTGACTAGTTTCGAACGTGTGCTCAATTTCAAATGCACAGTCTGGCGTAAATACATGATCACTGGTTATATCATTTGTTAGTAGGATGATACGTACTTGCTAGTAGGATAATGTATGCACATCCATTTGTGCGCTTGAAAATGAGCACACTCTCGAAACCGGCCATTAGTTCTTAATAAAGTACTCATTTAAACTAACAGTCTGGTGGAAATCACATCGCTCTATAATATTATTAGCTCGCTGGATGAATGAGCTTTAGCTCGCCAGCAGGTGGCGTTACTGCTCTGCACCCAGGTGCTCAGGGAGCGGACGTGTCGTTTCTGTGGCGCCCTACATTTCTCGTGGACTTTTTACGAGCTGAACGCCAAATGTTCTCCCGAAGGTAAGATATTACCGCTACTTGATGTAATTTCACTGTCTGGAAGTCCGATGCATGTGCAAAAGTAGATAAAGAACTCGGTTTTACGCCCTGCACGCGATCGATTTGCTTGTATTGACCGCGTTTGAACTGGAGCAGTGCTTCTGGGAACAGAGAACACTTATAGCTTCAGCTCTGAAACTTAATCCCAGTAGTTTCTGAGCAGGCTCTCCGACAGTGTACAAGCACTTCTAAAAATTTCTCATCATCTACCAGTTGTTTTACATTAATGTCGTTGTTGAAACCACTTTTTCTCCTGTTAGGTCCCCTAGTATCCCCAAACGCCGATCGCATGCTAAAATTATTTAAATGTGGCTAACAGTCTTTCATGTGACGTTTTTGAAACTTACGCAAGCTGCACAGGACCATACGTCGAAAAAGTTTAGCATTTTTAAACTCCTGCTGTCCTTTTACAACTGACGTGAGACCCATAGCAATGTGGTCTAAGCAAGTGAAAGTAATCATTTTATTGATATACGGTCCTTTTGAATATTAATATTAATAAATCCAATTTCGCCATTTGTTTTACATATAACAAACAATGTGATCGTTTCATTGCATATTCTTACACCCATATTTGTATATCATGATTGATTTCAACTGAGACTCTCTAATCCTGTAGGGAAAAGGTACTACACACTCTTAAAATTCGTTAAGAACACATTTTTACGTTTGTGTA
Source organism: Schistocerca gregaria (assembly GCF_023897955.1). NCBI lineage: Eukaryota > Metazoa > Arthropoda > Insecta > Orthoptera > Acrididae > Schistocerca > Schistocerca gregaria. The sequence goes on along the minus strand of NC_064922.1, from coordinate 795,241,469 downwards.
AATGAAGTTGTATTAGCCGTTCCAACACGCTGAAACTTCGAGTAGACTGTACTACGTGTAAGTCCTTTGATGGAACGACTGGTGAGTTGTATGGTAAGCAAGGAGAGAAGGAAGGAAGAAAGAAAGAAAGGTATATTCGGTAATCAGTGAAGTGAATGCAAAACATACTCACAAGGTACGCAGTGTAATTCCCCCGAAGTGAAAACACGCGTATTATCTATTTAAGGCAGGAAGACAGTGGCCGGGCGACGCAAAAGCATCACATGCCGACAAAATATTCATATACATCGCTATTGATACTCCCTCTGTCAGAGAAGTTCCAGGATAGGCTTTTTTATTTCAGAGTTTGCAATACTAAAAAGGAATAAATGTTGTTTGTTTGTTACTTGGAATGTGTGCGTCCTTGAAATGGAATTGGCCCTGTTCCCGCACATTCTCACTAGGTGGCAGGGCTGTGCTTACAAACACACTGTTTGGATTATTTGTGCATTAGTTACGGTGACACAATGAATGCTGACTTTGAGCAAAGAATGAACATCAAGTACTTCGTTAAGCTCAGGAAAACTCCTTGTGACACTTGGACGGTTATTAAGCAAGCGTATGCAGGTGAGGCTCTTTCACCGAGCGAGGTGGCGCAGTGGTTAGCACACTGGACTCCCATTCGGAGTCCTGGAGCACCAGCCTCGAAAAAAGTCAAACGATGACCTTCTAGAACAGAGACAATGTTTTTCTTTGACAGTAAAGGATTAGTTCACCATGAGTATGCCCCTCTAGGTCAATCAGTGAATCAAGCTCTTCACTTCAAAGTCTTGAAACGTTTGCGACAAACAATTAGGCGTCGCCGCCCTGGTCTGTGACATTTTCAGGACTGGTTCTTACTGCGTGACAATGAAAGACCCCTCACTGCTTTATCTGTTACCGAGTCTCTGGCCTGACATTCTCTTATTGCCATCGCACATACGCTATGTTCGCCCGACGTCTCACCTTGCGATTTTTTCTTGTTTCCACTAATGAAAAGGTGACTGAAAGGAAAGCTTCACAAAAATGTAAGAGGCATCCGACGGGCTGTGACAAATAAGCTTACAAGCATCAAAGCTGAAAATTTTCCTGCTTGCTTCCAAGACCTCAAGAAATGTTGTAAACTGTCTATAGATAGCCAAAGGGATTACTTCGATAGGAACTAGGATCATTACTTGGTTTGCGCAATTTTCTAGTTTTTAAAAACCCTATCCTGGATCTTTTCTGACAAAGGGAGCATTTTAAAAGAGCTATACTACAAAATAATTTCAATCGGCAAACGAGGACCAAATAGCGTTCTACAAGAAATATGCCGTTTGATTATGATTCCTCAATTTTTATCCTTTGTGTGTTCCATCCTCTCTGTACGGGACATCATGAACCTAATCAACATGATAGTGGACCTTCCATGTTCATTTATGATAGAATGATGGGAGTGGCGCAAAGAGAATTTTAGCATGTGCTACTGTACGTGAGTCAGCAAGAGCGTTTGTGATGTTTCTTAAATGACATCATAGTCGCCGTTGACTGTATAAAATATGTATTGTTACTATGGCATTTAAAAGTAACACTGCAAAGTTACATTCTGTCAGAATATAAAACTATCTGACATGAGTACATTTCGCGTCAAAATGCAGCCTTTTGACTGTGAGAGTCTCACAAGATCTGATGAGTACGACACTTATTACAACTTAATGTGTTGTTAAATATATACTAAACTGTCGATGTTAACATCGTTCTAATAATCTATCACCCATACAAGTTCAGATGCACTGACAATATGTGGAGCTAAATATTTTATACAGTCAACGGCGACTATTATGTCTTTTAAAAAATATTATATGACTGTGAATCCCAAGCATGAGAAGTTAATCGTTTGTAATGTGTTAGACATGGTTGTACGATTGTAAAAATCGAAGCCAATAAAAAAAACGATGTTTTAAAAATGTGAAGACATGTGAAATTGACAAAATATTTCGTTCATGTATTAAAAATATAATGTTAATTGTCGGCTGCTGTGACCAAGCGGTTCTAGGCGCTTCAGTCCAGAACCGCGCTGCTGCTATGATCGCAGGTTCGAATCCTGTCTCTGGCACGGATGTGTGTGATGTCCTTAGGTTAGTTAGGTTTAAGCAGTTCTATGTTCTAGGGAACTTATGACCTCAGAGCAATTTTGTTGGTTACTTGGCCGCATTGCGGGTAGCTTTGAGCGCTAGTTTCCATAGCTTTTCATACCTAAGGGACCATTGTTGTAAGTAAATAAGATCAAACAGCAATCTGCATTTCGTGAGGAAAGGAGATTGCTTGGCACACAAACTTCCTTCGAAGTGCTACATCAAAATTAGTCAGTGGAGTTCGACACCATACTATTATACAAGAACATTATCAAGTTACTGCAGTTAATATACTATGAGAGGTTGTTACGTATTGACTGAAAACTATAGAGAAGACATTTCCTTGCCTGTATTTTAGTGAACTTTGTAACCTTACAGTTCTGTCGATTGATAGCCCGCGACGACAATGAAGTTCTCCTCGTTTTCCAAAAACAAGATATTTCTATTCTTCACTTCCAGAAAATTTATGTATATAAATGTTTGGCAACTCTTACACGTACTTTACTCGGGTTCATTACTAAAATAGCAATTTTCATTAAATGTAACGATACGTTCTGAGCGGCGGCCTAGCAACACTACCTCTTTCCACAATATACAGATTAAAAGTCCACTCTCTTTTAATAAATCAATTGTCTTTTTTTTTTTTTTTTTTTAGAATCCATACTCAAAGATTCACAACTACTATCGTTGCGGGGATTACGAGCTAAAGAGTTTCTTCCTGTCCAGCTGCACTTCACTTCACTTCAAGTACTTTTTTAATAAAATTTACATTTACGGTATTTACATACATTACTGAGCTTCTCAGATTAAAATCAGGCAAAAATTAGTTTTAAAAAAAGGGCAGCGAGGCTCACATGGCATTACAACTTGAAAGACGGCAAATCCTGAGGACCTGCCTCCCTTACATTTTCATTATTGTTATGACATTTAATGAGATGGGGTAATAATGATTGCGTATTGCGTGCCTCGGCGTAAGTTGCACTGGGTAATTAGAGGTGACGGGTGATGCCTTCTGTTGACCAACATTTTGTGCTCTGTCTGCGCTGCCGTTGCGTGGAGAGAGATGCGCTGCTTGTTGTCTACGCCGAGGCTGTCTTAATGAGTCGAATTCGGGGAAGGCGGAAGCGGCTAGCCGCAGGTAGAATGGCGGAGAGCACATGGTAGCTCGTGGCCGTTTTCACATTACGGGCGTTTGCGCAAGGACCGGGTCGGTATCCAACCAAGCAGCAGTGGCCTGCTGCTAACACAGCCCAGCTTATTGTCTCCGCTGCTGACCGTAGTGCTTTCAAGACTTTCAGTTCCTCTGATACGACGGGACGGCACCCTCGAAATTGTTCCCAGTTGGAAGAGTAATTTTTTTCGGAATCTTCATATATCTACGGGTTGTATGTCTAAGGACCCTTTTTTTTTGAGAGAAGCGTATCCACTAACGTAGTTTTTCTCTGAATCTGAGATAGTCGCACGTTGCTGTGTGTCCGACAGTCTTTCGTGGATAGAGCCGTTGTATTTATTGAAAAGTTAGCTTCCCACGCCAAGTGATTTCTTATCCACAATAATAACAAGCGCAATGACTGGGGATCAGACGCCGACATCAGAGACGTACCGGTGGCAAGTCTTTCTGTTGGGTGAGTGTCTTTTTCCCGTCTCCTGGAGGGAGATGTTACGGCTATTTTCCATTACGCTATTGACGTAGAATAATCTTGCCATTTACAATTCCTGAGATCGGTATCGGAGGCGTTCCATGTGGAGTGACATTTTATGGAAGTTAGGATTTTAGAGGGAGACCAAGAGAGTTCATTATGGAACTCCTAGGTGAGGAGTTTGTTCGGGGACGATGTGATGTATGCATCACAGTTCGTTCCGGATTTTGGGGGTGAAGAGTTCGTCCGGGGATGATGTGATGTACCCATCAAAGTTCGTTCGGAGATGACGTCGTGTACACATCGCCGATTTGGGTCCAAGAGTGGCGAATGAGGTAAAGTCCGACGTTCAAGTCTGAGTATCAGTATCCTGGGTGAAGTGATGCAGATTCTTCGCAGCACAGAGCACGATGTTCACCCACGTTGGGCAGCTGTCTACTATGAAAATCTTTGCGGCTCTGGCATGTAGGGAATTTCCCCTGATGCTTTACACCCATAGTAGCATGTTCTTTCAACTTCCAGCTGCAGTTAATCTATTAATGCATGTTGCACAGCTTTTCGGTTCCTTAGTTCATAATCACTGTCATGTCAGACAGCCAGTTAGATAGCGTTACCGTTGCCACACAGCTAGGGAGGCGTCACATGGAGAATCCCACCCCTTCATGCAGCTGCGGGAATTACAATTGATGTGATTGTGAGCTACACGCCCTTTATAGGATCTATTTTCTGTAATGTTTACTCTGAACATGATATTTCTGTTGTAATACAATTTCACTGCAGTGAAAAACTTCCCTAATTTCAATAGAGAATAAACCCTGTCCATTTACAAATTTTTATTAATTTTTGCGGGAGTTATTGTTTAATTACAAGCTGACGACTGAGGTTTCACTACTAGAGCCAGAAACATTAGGAAGGTAGTGTTTCTTAAGGATGGTTCTGTCTCGAGAGTCCTCGCCGATCAGAAAATAACCTTAGGTAATTCTAACATTACCAAATCCACTGGTACCTTGTACACATTGGTAGGATTGTTGACATGACTACTTCTACCCCAAACAGGAGAGCAGTATTCAGCGGCAGGACACAAAATCGTTTGTGCTGCAGCTCTCAGGGCGTTTACATTAGATCCTCAGGTAACAGCAGCCACTTTCCATAACATAATATCTCTTGATTTCAGTTTTTGTCCTGTTAGTCCTAGGTTTCCCCTAAATGTCAAGGATCTGTCGAGAGCCACGCCTATGTGGTTGGGGTGTCGCCATGTCGCAACTTCTTCTTTCAAAAGGTTGCATAGAATTTTTTGTTTGTCTTTCTCTTGGTTAGGTGGAATGAGCTTCCTGTTTTATTATGAGTGCGGCAAAGTCTCCACTTTTTATAATGCTGATCAAGCTTTTCCAGATCATTGGCAAGCTTTTGTTCACCTTCCTCGGATGTGTTGCTTTGTGTTTCTATCGTTAGGTTGTTGGTGTAGCTAAACTTTACAGAATCTGTGATGATTATATCGCTGAGCTGTAAGTTAAATAAAATTGGAGCCAAAATCGAGCACTGTGGGAGACCGTTCTTTATGATAAAGATTTTACTTACAGTTTCTCCAACGTTAACTTTAAAAGAGGGGCTTGGTAGAATGTTTTCCGTTAGTGACGTGATGTGATCTTTGAGCTTGGAACAGTTTGGCGATTTAGCTTATGCGTCAATCCATCCAGCCACACGGTCTCTTACGCTGCCCTGAGATCAATAAATGCAACTGAACTTTTCTTTCTCTTTTGGAAGCCTGCTTCTATAAATGATGTTAGGGCGAGAACTTGTTCGCAGCAGCTTCGATTAGCGTGAAATCGTGCTTTGTGCAGGGCGGTCATGGCATCAGTTGTTGGATATATTCTATTATGCAGAAGTCTTTCCACCATCTTGTAACAGATGCTTAGCAGCGCGCTTGGACGATAGTTCGCTGAGTATTCTTTAGGATATCCTGGATTCAGTTCAGCAATAGCTTTGAAATTTTAAACCGCTGAGGGACTTTCCCGCTGTGCAGTATTTAGTTGTAAAAATGTAGTAAACATTGTTGTGCTTCCTTACTAGTTCTTCAACGAACTCGGGAGATACACCATCCAGTCTGACAGCTGTTCTGTTTCTGAGGGATTTGAGTAATAAATCAAGTTCGTTGTCTGTGAAGGAAAAGAAGAGATTAGTGTCTTCCGTTCTCTTGTCCCTGAGTGATCACGATCGTAAGAACCATACTTCAGGTTCTGATCTCGCATGACATGTGACAGGATATATCTCGAGGAAGTAATTTTCCTGTTTAGGCTGATTTATTTTGAAATACATTACTTCATTATTCATAGATTAGTTAATTTTTGCCCTTTGGATATTATCACGCTGCATCACAATACCAATTAATGCATGTAGTATAAAGCATGTACCACACATCCGTCTCCATGAAGCAACACATCATGGCGTTCCTATAACGGTTTCGCACAGCCGTAGTAGGTACGGGAAGCTTCTCACACGGGAAGCCTACATGTAAAGGAAAGAGAAGCCTACACGTAAAATTAAGAGAATACCGCAACCATTTTGCGAGTTTTGTCACAGTAACATTAAAATACGTTAGTGAAACTATTAAAATGAAAAAACACATGGTCTGATCAGCATCTTAAAATCGATAGAACGCATGTCAACGAACTTAACAGTTGTTGGCAAGACATAATTTATACACATTAGGGAGGTAACTTTGGATATTTTCATTCTTCATCAAACTTAAGACTATTTACTTTAAAACTGTTGCAATGTAGACCTAAAGACGATTGCTGTACGCAACTCAAACCGGACAATAAAAAAAGTCAGAAATTAAGACATCTGATTTCTATGTAATGTTCTCAACATAAGTTCATGTTTCATAAAAACGTACTGTTTGTGTTTTTGGAAAGTAGAGGAACGAATCATTAGAGGCGATGCTTCAGTTGTGTGATGCGTTCAAGGGGCATTCACTCCGACTAGGAATTAATTTCTTGGTGTTTCTGCAAGCTGCAAGATGTAAAAGAAACGTTAGATTTCAGAGCCTTGTCCACAACTAAATCCATTAAGGAGTTGTTGGAAGTTCAATTAAACTAACAAAATTGAATGAGTCGGAAGAAACCATCACAGCATTCATCTTGTGTGCTGCAGGGCAAGCGGGAAAAATCTACATCTGAATGGTTTCACAGGGATTCGAATATGATACAGTTAACATCGCTGCCTCAACCTTCGCTATTTATTGTCATATCACTATTTCACCTCTCAGCGTTAGTTGTTCTATCTATCTTCTCGGAAGTTAACCTAAAAACCCTGGCTTCAGTTCGGTAGCACGCCACATGCAGCTGGGCATCATAAGTAATACATAGAACCAAGTACGTTCTTCCGGACACTGAATGTTCGTCAGAAACAACGGTATTATCAGGAGTATCCCAGTGAAGTGTGATAGGGCTGTCCTTTTTTTCTGTATACATGAACGATCCTGCCCCCATGAACCATGGACCTTGCCGTTGGTGGGGAGGCTTGCGTGCCTCAGCGATACAGATGGCCGTACCGTAGGTGCAACCACAACGGAGGGGTATCTGTTGAGAGGCCAGACAAACGTGTGGTTCCTGAAGAGGGGCAGCAGCCTTTTCAGTAGTTGCAGGGGCAACAGTCTGGATGATTGACTGATCGGGCCTTGCAACATTAACCAAAACGGCCTTGCTGTGCTGGTACTGCGAACGGCTGAAAGCAAGGGGAAACTACAGCCGTAATTTTTCCCGAGGACATGCAGCTTTACTGTATGATTAAATGATGATGGCATCCTCTTGGGTAAAATATTCCGGAGGTAAAATAGTCCCCCATTCGGATCTCCGGGCGGGGACTACTCAGGAGGATGTCGTTATCAGGAGAAAGGAAACTGGCGTTCTACGGATCGGAGCGTGGAATGTCAGATCACTTAATCGGGCAGGTAGGTTAGAAAATTTAAAAAGGGAAATGGATAGGTTAAAGTTAGATATAGTGGGAATTAGTGAAGTTCGGTGGCAGGAGGAACAAGACTTCTGGTCAGGTGACTACAGGGTTATAAACACAAAATCAAATAGGGGTAATGCAGGAGTAGGTTTAATAATGAATAGGAAAATAGGAATGCGGGTAAGCTACTACAAACAGCATAGTGAACGCATTATTGTGGCCAAGATAGATACGAAGCCCACACCCACTACAGTAGTACAAGTTTATATGCCAACTAGCTCTGCAGATGATGAAGAAATTGAAGAAATGTACGATGAAATAAAAGAAATTATTCAGATAGTGAAGGGAGACGAAAATTTAATAGTAATGGGTGACTGGAATTCGAGTGTAGGAAAAGGGAGAGAAGGAAACATAGTAGGTGAATATGGATTGGGGCTAAGAAATGAAAGAGGAAGCCGCCTAGTAGAATTTTGCACAGAGCACAACTTAATCATAGCTAACACTTGGTTTAAGAATCATGAAAGAAGGTTGTATACGTGGAAGAACCCTGGAGATACTAAAAGGTATCAGATAGATTATATAATGGTAAGACAGAGATTTAAGAACCAGGTTTTAAATTGTAAGACATTTCCAGGGGCAGATGTGGACTCTGACCACAATCTATTGGTTATGACCTGTAGATTAAAACTGAAGAAACTGCAAAAATGTGGGAAATTAAGGAGATGGGACCTGGATAAACTGAAAGAACCAGAGGTTGTACAGAGGTTCAGAGAGAGCATAAGGGAACAATTGACAGGAATAGGGGAAAGAAATACAGTAGAAGAAGAATGGGTAGCTCTGAGGGATGTAGTAGTGAAGGCAGCAGAGGATAAAGTAGGTACAAAGACGAGGGCTGCTAGAAATCCTTGGGTAACAGAAGAAATATTGAATTTAATTGATGAAAGGAGAAAATATAAAAATGCAGTAAATGAAGCAGTCAAAAATGAATACAAACGTCTCAAAAATGAGATCGACAGGAAGAGCAAAATGGCTAAACAGGGATGGCTAGAGGACAAATGTAAGGATGTAGAAGCTTATCTCACTAGGAGTAAGATAGATACTGCCTACAGGAAAATTAAAGAGACCTTTGGAGAGAAGAGAACCACGTGTATGAATATCAAGAGCTCAGATGGCAGCCCAGTTCTAAGCAAAGAAGGGAAGGCAGAAAGGTGGAAGGAGTATATAGAAGGTTTATACAAGGGCGATGAACTTGAGGACAATATTATGGAAATGGAAGAGGATGTAGATGAAGACGAAATGGGAGATACGATACTGCGTGAAGAGTTTGACAGAGCACTGAAAGACCTGAGTCGAAACAAGGCCCCCGGAGTAGACAACATTCCATTAGAACTACTGACGGCCTTGGGACAACCAGTCCTGACAAAACTCTACCAGCTGGTGAGCAAGATGTATGAGACAGGCGAAATACCCTCAGACTTCAAGAAGAATATAATAATTCCAATCCCAAAGAAAGCAGGTGCTGACAGATGTGAAAATTACCGAACTATCAGTTTAATAAGCCACGGCTGCAAAATACTAACGCGAATTCTTTACAGACGAATGGAGAAACTGGTAGATGCAGACCTCGGGGAGGATCAGTTTGGATTCCGTCGAAATGTTGGAACACGTGAGGCAATACTGACCTTACGACTTATCTTAGAAGAAAGATTAAGAAAAGGCAAACCTACGTTTCTAGCATTTGTAGACTTAGAGAAAGCTTTTGACAATGTTGACTGGAATACCCTTTTTCAAATTTTAAAGGTGGCAGGGGTAAAATACAGGGAGCGAAAGGCTATTTATAATTTGTACAGAAACCAGATGGCAGTCATAAGAGTCGAGGGGCATGAAAGGGAAGCAGTGGTTGGGAAAGGAGTGGAGCACTTGCCCGCGAAAGGCAAAGGTCCCGAGTTCGAGTCTCGGTCAGGCACACAGTTTTAATCTGCCAGGAAGTTTCATATCAGCGCACACTCCGCTGCAGAGTGAAAATCTCATTCTGTGAGACAGGGTTGTTGCCTCTCCCCGATGTTATTCAATCTGTATATTGAGCAAGCAGTAAAGGAAACAAAAGAAAAATTAGGAGTAGGTATTAAAATTCATGGAGACGAAGTAAAAACTTTGAGGTTCGCCGATGACATTGTAATTCTGTCAGAGACAGCAAAGGACTTGGAAGAGCAGTTGAACGGAATGGACAGTGTCTTGAAAGGAGGATATAAGATGAACATTAACAAAAGCAAAACGAGGATAATGGAATGTAGTCAAATTAAATCGGGTGATGCTGAGGGAATTAGATTAGGAAATGAGACACTTAAAGTAGTAAAGGAGTTTTGCTATTTAGGAAGTAAAATAACTGATGATGGTCGAAGTAGAGAGGATATAAAATGTAGACTGGCAATGGCAAGGAAAGCGTTTCTGAAGAAGAGAAATTTGTTAACATCGAATATAGATTTATGTATCAGGAAGTCGTTTCTGAAAGTATTTGTTTGGAGTGTAGCCATGTATGGAAGTGAAACATGGACGATAACTAGTTTGGACAAGAAGAGAATAGAAGCTTTCGAAATGTGGTGCTACAGAAGAATACGGAAGATAAGGTGGATAGATCACGTAACTAATGAGGAGGTATTGAATAGGATTGGGGAGAAGAGAAGTTTGTGGCACAACTTGACTAGAAGAAGGGATCGGCTGGTAGGACATGTTTTGAGGCATCAAGGGATCACAAATTTAGCATTGGAGGGCAGCGTGGAGGGTAAAAATCGTAGAGGGAGACCGAGAGATGAGTACACTGAGCAGATTCAGAAGGATGTAGGTTGCAGTAGGTACTGGGAGATGAAGCAGCTTGCACAGGATAGAGTAGCATGGAGAGCTGCATCAAACCAGTCTCAGGACTGAAGACAACAACAACAACATGAACGATCTGACGGATAGAGGGAGCAAAAATCTGCCACTGTTTGCTGATTATGCTTTTGCGCAGAGGAAAAGTGCCGTTGTTGAGTAAGTTTAGAGAGGATTAGGATGATTCCCATAGAGTTTCTATTAGGTGTGATGAACGGCAGCTAGCTCTAAATGTGGAACATTGTAAGTTAAAGTGGATGAGTAGGAAAAACAATCCTATAATATTTGAATTGAATATTAGTGGTTTGATGCTTGACACAGTCACGCCAATAAAAATATGTAGGTGCAACATTTCAAAATGACATGAAATGTAACGAACGCTTAAGGTCAGCTTTAAGAAGGCAAATCATCGACTTCGGTTTATTATGAAAATTATAGGAAAGGGTAATTCATCTATGAAGGAGACCGCGTACAAAACACTTGTGTGAATTACTCTTGAGAACTGCTCGACTATGTGGATACTGGTTAGGCCTGATGAAAGGGAGATATCGAAGAAATTCAGTTGCGCGCTCATAGATTTGGTGCCAGTAGGTTCGACCAACAAGTAAGGATTACGGAAATGCTCCATGAATTCAAATGGGAACTCCTGGAGGGAAGAAGACAGTCTTTAAAGAACTGACATTTGCTACAGACTGCAGGAAAATTACACTACCACCAACGTGCAATACATCTCTCGTGTGGCAAAGACAAGATAAGAGAAATCAGTATTCGTACGGAAGCGGTTAGACAGTCGCTTTTCGCTCGCTCGATTTGCGAGTGGAACAGGATAGGGAATTATTAGCTCTGGTACAAGATACCCTCCATCATGCACTATGTGGTAGCGTGCGAAGTATGTATGTAGATGTAGATGAAGAAATGGAAGAGAGAGAAACCCGAAAATCATCAAAATTGCTCAAAATGGGTCATGTGTTGGCTTAAATATACAGGATGAGCCACTAACTATTGCCACCTAGAATAACTCCGAAAGTATGATAGTAGCTGAAAAGTTTGTGGGACAAAAGTTGCATGGGACAACGAGAGCCATAATATGACGTTGGTTTTTTGTTGCTAGGTGGGGTCGTTTCAGTGATATGAAGATAAATTTTGTTTTTCTAAATGGGATGCTATAATTTGGATCTTATTTTCTGATAGCGGCTATCGAGACGAATCCAATGATGTGTAACAGAAAGGTCTTTGAAGGTAAACGAAGGTCAAAAAGTGGCATGAACGTACATTTACAGAAGGTGTTCGAAGAGATGGCCATTGGTGATGGTATCAATGTAGTGCTGCAATCTTCTTATCATGGATTGAGTGGTATTCCTTATCACTTCGGCGCTTATCAAAGCACATGCTCTGACAATTCTCTCTCGCATATCTTCAGGTGTAGTTGGACCGTCTTCATAAACAATGTCTTTTACGAATCTCACAAGAAAAAACCCAGAGGTGTCAAGTCTGCCGAACAACCCGGCCACGACACATCTCCTCCGCGTCCAATCTAATGATTTGGGACTTGTCTCTGTATCTCATTTCTAGACATGAGCGAAAAATGTGCCGGACACCCATCGTGTTGATACCAAATTCTGTTCCTTGTTCCTAAAGTTATTTCTTCCAATAACAGACCAAATGTGGTGTACTTCCTACCATTAAGATTTCCTTCGACGAAATAGGGGCCTATAATTCTGTCCTCCAGAATCCCACACCGTACATTCACCGACCACGGTTTCTGGTGTGCAACTTGACGCAGCCAACATGGATTTTCAGTTCCCAGTACTGCATGTTATGCAAATTAACATTTCCATGGCTCGTGAATATAGCCTCATCAGTAAATAAGGTCAAATTAATAAATGTGTCATCCCTCTGAATCTGAAGTTGAGCCCATCGGCAGAATTCAGTGCGACGCATACAATCCGTACTAGTTAATTCTTGGTGGAGACTGATATGGTAAGGATGATATTTATGGCAATGCAGAACACGAACAACACTACTCTGGCTCATGCCAGATTCCCTTGCGATTTGACGCGAACTAACACAAGGATCTCGAACAACAGTGGCACAAGTACCAATTTCCGTTTCCTCGTTAATAACTTTCCTTTGCCGAATATGTCTCCTATGCGTTAAGGATCCTGTTATTCTCAAGTTACCATACACATATTTAAATATACGACGTATAGGGTGGGTACATTGAGGATATCTTTCAATGTATAAGTCTCTAGCTCTCACTGAATTTCGTTGACATTCTCCGTAAATGAGAAGCATATCGATTTGTTCTTCGAAGGAATACATCATTCACAATCGCTTGATTTGACGATACTAGTCTTACCGTTCCTATTTGTGTCGTATTGTGAAATCGTCGAATGGTGTTTACATGTCAGTGGCACGTTAGATGGATACGCCGTATTCGGCGAATATTTACTATTTGCACGATATACGAGAGAGAATTGTCGGAGTATGTGTTATAAGGAATACCACTCAATCCATGATAAGAAGATTGCAACACTGCATTATACCAATGGTCATCACTTCGAACACCTTCTGCAAATGGACGTTCATGCCGCTTTTTGACCTTCGTTGACCTTCAAAGACCTTACTTTTACACATCATTGGATTCGTCTCGTCAGCCGCTATCAGAAAATAAGTACCAAACAGCAGCATCCCATTTAGAAAAACAAAATTGACCTTCCTATCTCTGAAGCTACCCCACCCAGCAACAAAACCCAATGTCATATTATGGCTCCCGTTGTCCCATGCAACATTTGTCCCACAAACTTTTCATTTACTACCATACTTTCGGAGTTTTTCTAGGAGGCAATAGTTAGTGACTCACCCCGTATTTTGTAACACTGAGTAGTGACGATAACTGGAACATTACTTGTATCCAACAAGTAATTTGTTATTATGAACAATACTGATTCATCGTTGTATGCTTCACCCACTTACTGTAGCAATTTTAAATGATCTGCTGATATTCTTCGTAACATCCGCTGATACGTGATTGTTCTGTAATCATAAATATACGAGTAAAGTGGGCATATATTCTATTTACACGATCGAAAGGCACAATAGCACGCAGCTAATTTGCTAATAATGTACTGGGATAACTACCTGTCACACTACATGATGTGTTTCCAACGATTGTGGAATGTATAAATGAAGAACTATATGGATTACAACTTATTCTTTTATTGTACCTTCCGTTGTCATGCACATCGATCTGGAATATGGAATAATGTGATATCAAGATAAATAAAACATCTGTCCTATCTGCAAACCATCTGCAAAAGAAAAAAGAAAGAACCGTGAGAAATATTAAGACAACAACCTTCCCAATGACGTATGCACTGAAATAATGCTTCGTGATTGATTAAAGCCGTATGAGGATCGAGAAGCAAGGTCTCTCCAGGCCTGAAGTAAAGCCTCACTACATATCCTATTACTCTGAAAACTTTCCAGTGCTTCTCCTAATCCCCTTTCAGCCTGAAAGAAAAAAAATACGGTGGAAAATAGCTTTATCACTGCCTAAAAGCCGGTTTATAAGGGAATCTCCATTCTGCGCTCACAGATACACATATCGAATATCTCAGTAGTGGTCTTTTAAAGATAATGATGGGTTCTCAAATAGTTTACGTAGAAAGTTTAAAAAACGGCAGTCAACAAACTCTAAGCTTGTAGGATGTCCTTTGGTAGATTTCATTGTCACCGTCTCCTTTTTGTAGCACTATGATCTCACTATGATCTCACAGTGTCACAAAATGAAATGATAGCACGAAGGTATGCGCAGAGGAAAGATCTACGATATTAACATCAGGCGTTAGATACAGAGAGCTATGTTATCGACAGTGGTGTAAATAACAGAACCGGCTACCATATATATAAATAAAAATGTAAATATTTTTGCTCAGTATCAAAAATCTTCGAAATTTCTTCACCGATACCTTTGAAATTTTAACACAACGTTGCATTCGAATACGCGAGTGTTTTTGTATACCTACTGGAGCAACTGGTGAAGAACTTTTGCAGGTTTAAGATTTTGAAGAAACTAAAGTAAGTCTTTTACTTACCACGCATCCCTTTTATATGTTAGTTATATAGCTCTTTATTTCATATGCCAGTGCGCCAGGTATATAAAAACACATGCAAATTCTAATGCATTGTTGTGTCAACATTTCAAATCAATTGCTGAAGAACTTCCGGAGATTTAAGTTTTTGAACAAAAGAACACTTACATCTACATAAATGAAACTGTAAATATTCTTTTGTTCAAAATCTTAAATCTCTGAAAGTTCTTCACTGAATGATTTGAAATTTTGACACAACGTTATACAAAGAGGAAACGCAATTACCAAAAATCGCGAAAAGTTCTTGACCGATTTATTTTGTACACAATAATCTAATGAACATTCGTAGATACATATAAAATAGTGAAATGTTGCGTTGACTTATGATTAGAATACTACTACATATTGTGAATTAGCAATAACATGAGCTAGACTCCAGATTAGAAGAGGCGGAAAGAGAAAAATGGTTCAAATGGCTATGAGCACTATGGGACTTAAATTCTGAGGTCATCAGTCCCCTAGAACTTAAAACTACTTAAACCTAACTAACCTAAGGACATCACACACATCCATGACCGAGGCAGGATTCGAACCTGCGACCGTAGCGGTTGCGTGGTTCCAAACTGTAGCGCCTAGAACAGCTTGGCCACTCCGGCCGGCGGAAAAGAGAAGATGGGTGGAGGGTTTCGAGGTGATGGGCAGGGACAGGCGGCAGGAAGTGATGGAGAGAGAGAAGGGAGGAGGTATTGGACAGAGAGAAGGGCTAGGAGACGGAAATGGAGAAAGAGATGGGATGGAGAAGATAGAGAGGTGGGAGAAGGAGAGCAGAACGTACAACCAATTCGACTTACAACCAATTCGACTTACAACCAATCCCCATACGTATTAGAGACGTGGCTTCCTCTTTCTTTCTTTTCCATTCTAACAGCCGCAGCGACGTCTGGTTTGTAAGAGCTAATAAACTAATAATTTTAAACGATAATAGCCTAACATAACCAGTATTTACTAATGTTGATTATTATTAATAAAACTATATATACATCCTTCTAAACAATGTTGCGGTAATACATGCACTCTGTACTTAAAGTTGTGATATGCATGTAGTTAGTAGCTTTTACTGCTGTTTTTAATAAAGTGTTAATGCCACATACTCCTTAATTCAGTGAATTCAATGAATAATAACCAACAACTGTTTGCCCTATTCAACAAAAGATTCGACACGAAAAGTGTTTGAGCTGTATAATACAGCCCTTTACTTCCTATTAATTAAATATGAAGTGAACCACGTATTAATTTTACCACGAAAGCCAAAATCTACGAGTCTCTCCAAACGAATGTTGTAAATTGTATAACCGGATGTCTTAGACAGGCTAAAAAAATGTCCGAAGGTAAAATTTGATCATCCTGATATTTTTTAGACATATTCATATATTCAAGATTTACAGGAAGCCCACCGCCACTGACGCTATCTAAGAATAGCTGCCTATTCTCAACACCCAGTGAACCATAAACATGCTACATTACACTCAAAGGTACATCGCCTAATATCCATCTCACTGAGTGATGACAACTTCCAGACTGAATTAAGTTTTACCAAACGGCATCAACTCATTCCTTAGTGGACTCCATAATGCATTAAAAAAAGCAGCAGATCTCCTCCGTTCTTTACCCTGTGGTCGACCCACCACCTCAAGATCTTACTCAGTGTTGAACGGTTGCATACTTAGAAAAAAAAAACCTCTCAATGTGGCTAAAAAGTTTTAATCCAGGAAATTTAAAACATCGTTTTATTTGCACAACACTATTGGATGAGTTTTGCCCTATGGTGAAGACAGCTTTTCAGCTTTGGAAAAGAGTAGAATGTACATTCATCTACATCTACATTTATACTCCGCAAGCCACCCAACGGTGTGTGGCGGAGGGCACTTTACGTGCCACTGTCATTACCTCCCTTTTCTGTTCCAGTCGCGTATGGTTCGCGGGAATAACGACTGTCTGAAAGCTTCCGTGCGCGCTCGAATCTCTCTAATTTTACATTCGTGATCCCCTCGGGAGGTATAAGTAGGGGGAAGCAATATATTTGATACCTCATCCAGAAACGCAACCTCTCGAAACCTGGCGAGCAAGCTACACCGCGATGAAGAGCGCCTCTCTTGCAGAGTCTGCCACTTGAGTTTGCTAAACATCTCCGTAACGCTATCAAGCTCACCAAATAATCCTGTGACGAAACGTGCCGCTCTTCTTTGGATCTTCTCTATCTCCTCCGTCAACCCGATCTGGTACGGATCCCACACTGATGAGCAATACTCAAGTATAGGTCGAACGAGTGTTTTGTAAGCCACCTCCTTTGTTGATGGACTACATTTTCTAAGGACTCTCCCAATGAATCTCAACCTGGTACCCGCCTTACCAACAATTCATTTTATATGATCATTCCACTTCAAATCGTTCCTCACGCTTGCTCCCAGATATTTTACAGAAGTAACTGCCACCAATGTTTGTTCCGCTATCATATAATCATACAATAAAGGATCCTTCTTTCTATGTATTCGCAATACATTACATTTGTCTATGTTAAGGGCCAGTTGCCACTCCCTGCACCAAGTGCCTATCCGCTGCAGATCTTCCTGCATTTCGCTACAATTTTCTAATGCTGCAACTTCTCTGTATACTACAGCATCATCCGCGAAAAACCGCATGGAACTACCGAAACTACCTACTAGTTCATTTATATATATTGTGAAAAGCAATGGTCCCATAACACTCCCCTGTGGCACGCCAGAGGTTACTTTAACGTCTGTAGACGTCTCTCCATTGATAACAACATGCTGTGTTCTGTTTGCTAAAATCTCTTCAATCCCGCCACACAGCTGGTCTGATATTCCGTAGGCTCTTACTTTGTTTATCAGGCGACAGTGCGGAACTGTATCGAACGCCTTCCGGAAGTCAAGGAAAATAGCATCTATCTGGGAGCCTGTATCTAATATTTTCTGGGCCTCATGAACAAATAAAGCGAGTTGGGTCTCACACGATCACTGTTTCCGGAATCCATGTTGATTCCTACAGAGTAGATTCTGGGTTTCCAAAAATGACATGATACTCGAGCAAAAAATATGTTCTAAAATTCTACAACAGATCGACGCCAGAGATATAGGTCTATAGTTTTGCGCTTCTTCTCGACGACCCTTCTTGAAGACTGGGACTACCTGTGCTCTTTTCCAATCATTTGGAACCTTCCGTTCCTCTAGAGACTTGCGGTACACGGCTGTTAGAAGGGGGGCAAGTTCTTTCGCGTACTCTGTGTAGAATCTAACTGGTATCCCGTCAGGTCCAGTGGACTTTCCTCTGTTGACTGATTCCAGTTGCTTTTCTATTTCTTGGACACTTACCTCGATGTCAGCATTTTTTCGTTTGTGCGAGGATTTAGAGAAGGAACTGCAGTGCGGTCTTCCTCTGTGAAACAGCTTTGGAAAAAGTTGTTTAGTATTTCAGCTTTATGCGTGTCATTCTCTGTTTCAATGCCATCATCATCCCGGAGTGTCTGGATATTCTGTTTCGAGCCACTTACTGATTTAACGTAAGACCAGAACTTTCTGGGATTTTCTGTTCACTGATAACTATGGGAAATTCTAGATAGGCCATTCTGGCAGGGTAACATCCACCTACCTGAAGGAACATCACGGACGTTGGAGACTCTGATTTTGTAGACCACCTGCTTAAAGAGGGTCCCAGCTGCGAACATTAGTATGAAGTCTCACGTAACATCCGATCAAGGGAGCAAGATGACGTTCCACTTACTAAGTGATCAAACACAGCTCCCTTGCTCACCACTTCTAACTCCAGATACTGTTAATAATCCCATCCAGACTATGTTGTAAATTACCCCTCCTATTCACATGCCTCATTTTTTCCTTCTTTCAGCTACTGTAGTTTCACTTGTCCTGTTACAAAAATAACTTTTCATAATTTCACTTACCTGTTCAGTCTCACTTGTAATATTTTACGCGTTTGTAATACTGCACCTGTTAAGGAAGAGATTATCTTGTTCAGTCAACGATCTGGAACCTGTCACCAAAGTGTAATATCTTTGATCTCACAAAACTTCCACAGCCATATACACTCCTGGAAATGGAAAAAAGAACAAATTGACACCGGTGTGTCAGACCCACCATACTTGCTCCGGACACTGCGAGAGGGCTGTACAAGCAATGATCACACGCACGGCACAGCGGACACACCAGGAACCGCGGTATTGGCCGTCGAATGGCGCTAGCTGCGCAGCATTTATGCACTGCCGCCGTCAGTGTCAGCCAGTTTGCCGTGGCATACGGAGCTCCATCGCAGTCTTTAACACTGGTAGCATGCCGCGATAGCGTGGACGTGAACCGTATGTGCAGTTGACGGACTTTGAGCGAGGGCGTATAGTGGGAATGCGGGAGGCCGGGTGGACGTACCGCCGAATTGCTCAACACGTGGGGCGTGAGGTCTCCACAGTACATCGATGTTGTCGCCAGTGGTCGGCGGAAGGTGCACGTGCCCGTCGACCTGGGACCGGACCGCAGCGACGCACGGATGCACGCCAAGACTGTAGGATCCTACGCAGTGCCGTAGGGGACCGCACCGCCACTTCCCAGCAAATTAGGGACACTGTTGCTCCTGGGGTATCGGCGAGGACCATTCGCAACCGTCTCCATGAAGCTGGGTTACGGTCCCGCACACCGTTAGGCCGTCTTCCGCTCACGCCCCAACATCGTGCAGCCCGCCTCCAGTGGTGTCGCGACAGGCGTGAATGGAGGGACGAATGGAGACGTGTCGTCTTCAATGATGAGAGTCGCTTCTGCCTTGGTGCCAATGATGGTCGTATGCGTGTTTGGCGCCGTGCAGGTGAGCGCCACAATCAGGACTGCATACGAACGAGGCACACAGGGCCAACACCCGGCATCATGGTGTGGGGAGCGATTTCCTACACTGGCCGTACACCTCCGGTGATCGTCGAGGGGACACTGAATAGTGCACGGTACATCCAAACCGTCATCGAACCCATCGTTCTACCATTCCTAGACCGGCAAGGGAACTTGCTGTTCCAACAGGACAATGCACGTCCGCATGTATCCCGTGCCACCCAACGTGTTCTAGAAGGTGTAAGTCAACTACCCTGGCCAGCAAGATCTCCGGATCTGTCCCCCATTGAGCATGTTTGGGACTGGATGAAGCGTCTTCTCACGCGGTCTGCACGTCCAGCACGAACGCTGGTTCAAATGAGGCGCCAGGTGGAAATGGCATGGCAAGCCGTTCCACAGGACTACATCCAGCATCTCTACGATCGTCTCCATGGGAGAATAGCAGCCTGCATTGCTGCGGAAGGTGGATATACACTGTACTAGTGCCGACATTGTGCATGCTCTGTTGCCTGTGTCTATGTGCCTGTGGTTCTGTCAGTGTGATCATGTGATGTATCTGACCCCAGGAATGTGTCAATAAAGTTTTCCCTTCCTGGGACAATGAATTCACGGTGTTCTTATTTCAATTTCCAGGAGTGTATATTTATATTTGACCTGATGATGGTGCAATAGCCGAAAACTGATTTGTAAAATAATAAATATAGTACAATATTGCACTATGTAGTTTGTTTTTTCATTCATAATTTTCATAAACAGTCAATGAAATAGTAAATGGGGTGTTAAGGGGAAAGAGCCAGTATGGCAGATCAGTGGTGTATTATATGTAACATCGTGTCAGACATCATGCAAACATATCATGTATGAATACAGACGCGTTACACAGTAGATTCTTGGTACTTCAGTGTAACTGTCAGACAAAAGGAAAGAAAAATAAAGGAAGAAAGATAAGTGTTTCAATGCCGTCGACGACGAGTTCATTAGAAATGAAACACAAGCTTGTACTGACGAAAATGAAGAAGCAATTCAACCATATTCTTTCCGAATTAAATATAACGTACTTTGCGTTTAACGATTCAAGGAAACCAAGAAATGTATTAACCTGGATGCCTGATCGAAGATTTGAGCCACCATCCTCCAGAATGCGAGCTCGTTGTCGTGACGACTGCACTGCTACGCTCGGTGTTTGCACTGTGCGTTGTAGCTGAAACACGTGGAGATTAGTGTCATCACGGGAAACGACAAAACGATTGCGCGCAGTTTTGCTGCACAGAACTTAACATCCGCGGAAAGTGACGGTTGTAGCAAAAGTCGCAGCTCCGTGAAGAATCTGACCAACATAAAACAGCAGTTGTCAGCACGACAGTATGTCCCAGATGGCCATGCGCGTTGCTCTTGAAACACGTGAGGGTGTGCGAGCGAGCGCTCGCCTGCGCTTCTGATAGGTTCATCAGCGAAAGTGACTTGCAGGTTGCAACAAGTATGCTAATTGGACGCCTAGTGGGTGAGGAAAGATTATTGGGGCTCACGTCTTAGGGATTCTACTACCGCCCGCTGGTACACAAGTAATTTTTTGAAACATAGGAAGCTCTGGTGATAACTTGTCGGCACGGTGATCAACGACTGCATAGCAGCAACTCGCTTGGTGTACTGTACATGAAGGTGTGGAGCATGGCATGTTGATCAAACTATGTCAACACCGGTTTTTAATATTTAGGGGTTCATGAAATATTTCTTAAATTTATTTAGTTAAGCAACGTCTTTGCGTAGTTCGTCAACATAGTATCTTTAGTATCTTGTACCACACCTTTCCTTCTTAAGTTCCCTTGCAGGACTTTTGAAAGTGGACGTCTAATCGAAACTCAAGTTTTGGCAGTAATAAACTTTATTATTAAAAACCTTGCTCATTGTCACTCTCCACCTACCGTGAACGTTTTATTTTGCTTTCCAGCACTCTAGCTATTTTCGTAATAATTTTTCCATTCGACTGTGTTTGTTGTGTACTTTGTTTGCAATAGGTTTCAAAGCCTTCATCCTCAGACAGTAGGGCTCAGTTACCGAAATGACAGACACCCAATATATCTTGCTGCTGTACCACAGCATTCTCTAGTGTGGTAAATATAAGACTCGTATCTTCTGTGTACTGCATTAGAAGATGCTGTAGTGCAGCAATAAGATATACTTCCGCATATGTTTCCTTTCGATAACTGAGCCCAACTACCTGAGTATGAAGTCAAGGCCCCGAAATTTATTGCAAATAAAGCAAACAAAAAACACACCTTACAGGAAAAATGGAAATAATAGAGAACTGAAGTTTCCACTTTACAGCGGCATGAAAGCGGTAAGATGAACTCTTGACAGTTTTCTTAGGTTTTTGTACTTTCATTTTCCCATGGACAGGAATAGTCCACGTTTTCTCTCTTAAGACACACTTGAAGTTTTAAAAGACCAGGTTTGATACCACAGGGAAATGTGCAGCAGTAACTGACACCACTGGCTACTTCACACAGTTACAGCCATGTATAGTTGTAAAACATTAGCCACTAGTTCGGTCACAACCGCCGTATTTGTTATATAAACGTATGTTTTTAAAAAGTATAAAAAAATAAGTAAAATGACAAAACGTACCAATTGTAAAATAAAGTTAATACATGCCATCAATGCATCATACGACAAGGAAGAGGCTGCTGATTGGTATGATGTAAGCTGAAGCCAGCTGTGTTATAAATGTAAACAGCGGTAGCAAAGTGAACCCAGTCTCTGATATGAATAGTCCAGTTGAGACTAAGTCCATATACAAGTGGTTCTTATGTTTTAACTTACATTTACTAGTATGTAATTTTACCTGACTTACATTTAAAGCTTATGCAATCTGCACTTTAACAAGATGTGCATGTTACCTTATTGTAACTAGTTCTTCACATTTTTTAGCGCTTATGGTGGCTACACAGTGATCGAAGTGTAGATATGCTATGAACATTAGTTACGACTGACTTCTGTACGCTTTACTACTTGATATTATAGGCATTTTTAAAAATTGAAACGATTTAAAAAGAGATGAAATATGACATCATAGGTTGAAACTGTTTTAAACTTCAAAGAATGTCATCGTTTCCAACACGAGTTAGGTTTAACGACTTAACGACATGATGGTCGTTGGCTGCACACCAGCAGCTAATAGCCTAATGAAAACTATGACTTCCTTGTTCCTTCTCAGAAGAGGTGAGCTGCTTTACGCTTAACATAGGAAGTGCTGTGCTGATCACTGTTAGAAAGTTTAAACTGTATGGCTAGGCGGGGACTCATATGTCAACACGTGCCCGGCGAGAAATCCACTCCACCAAATGATAAATTTCCGAGTATGCCTTACAGTCTTCCACCATTCATTCTTGTTGCTTGGAGGTAGAACAACTGTCGGTAAGTCACTATGTAAGCACCAATGCTTCATACACTCAAGTTTCGAGGCCATAAAGACGTTAGTAGACTGTGTGTAGTTCTTTATTTTCCTTCTAGTTTGTAGTAACAGGCTCGCAAAGGAAAGAAATCTTGTGCTAGTTCCGGAGAACATTTAAATCTGCATGCTCCATATCCTATTTGTCTGTCGGACTTACCTAAGTGTATACTCTGATACGCATTGCTAGAATAGTTAGGGAATGAGGCGGGATTTGACAAGTTATTTACCAGCTATTATGTGAATCACATATTTATGATATGCCTGGAAATGGTGAAAAAATGCTCATATAAGCAGATACATGGGCTTTGCAATATTTTTCATGTGTCTCCGTCACCTTCTAATCAGGCCACGACATAATTCCTAGCACAGTTGGGGTCACCTCGAACTGCTGACGCTTCGATAAAGGTTTCGCAACATCTATAGGGGGAGGGGGTATCCTGCTGCCGTCCTACTGGGACCCTGCTTAATAGCTGCAGTAGAGCAGCGATTCTGCGTGATATGGATTTGCCACGTCCTTGGTAGATTTCTGGAGGTTTGTAGGACCAGTTGTCTGCGCACAGTCGAAACCTATTCGAAGAATTGGGCATATTAACCACAGCTTCTCAGTATATTTATTCCTTAATGAATTTTGTTGTAAATAATACATCTCTTTTTCCAACTAATAGCTTAGTATACATTATCAATACTAGGAATAATACATAAAGATTTAAAATCACTTACTATTGCCCAGGAAGGGGTCCAGTATTCAGTAACGCATATTTTCAATAAGTTACCAGCAACCATCAAGAGTTTAGTTTCAGACAAGGCAAATTTAAACATAATTTAAAAGAAGTTTTGGCGGCCAACTCCTTCTGTTCCAACCATGAGTTTCTCAACAAGTGCAGTAGACCATTTTAATGAAAATTTATTACATTTTAATTTTTGACAGTACTTGGTTGTAACAGCCAAGTAACTACCTACTGTGTGAATGATGGATGTATGGAAAGTAGATGTAAGTCTTAAGTCTGTAAATAGTGGAAGTTAAATTTTAAATCTTGTACATAATCTGACTGTTCTTAACTGAGGATCACTGAAATGGATAATTGACTTTAATTTTTGACAATATTTGGTTGTAATAGCCGAGAAACTATCAGATGTCTGAATGATGGATTTAATGAAAGCAGGTGTAAGTATAAACCTGTAAATATTAGAAGTTTAAATTTAATTCATGTACATAATTTTACTGTTTATTGACTGAGGATCGTTAAAATTAATGAAACTCAAGTTTCTCTAATTACATTTTTGTAATGTGTTCATCTGACATATTCCACAGCCAGGAGGATTCCCTCTTTTATCGGTCTATGGAATGAATAATTAATCTAATCTAATCTAATCACAGCCACGTAATGCCCTTAAATTAGAGGGCAGTGGTTTTTGGATGTGGAGCTGACACCAGACAGAGACCCACATTTGTTCCATCAAGTTTATATTAGGCAAATTTCGTGGCCAAGACACCAACGTGCGTCCACTATCAAGCTCGCCAACCACTGTAGCAAGATCTGTCTTTGAGAAATGGGCAATTATCCTGCTGGAAATTACCACCACTGCCATGTAAGAACTCAAGCATGAATGGTTGCATGTAGTCCACAATGATGGTCATCTAGTCCACAGCTGTCATGGCGGCTTTGATTACTGCCATAGATCCCCTGAAAGAACAGGTGACGGTCCCCATAGCATAATACTTCTCCTGTCTACTTGTACCACTGGCTTGATGCGTGTGTCGAGCAACCTTCCGTCTGGATGACGGCGTGTCGGGATACGACCATCAACCTGGTGTAACAAGAAACGTGATTTATCCAAATAGGCGACACGTTTCCACTGATTCATTGTCCTCTCTTGATCGTCCCATTCTCGCTGCAATCGTAGCCGACAACATCGTTAGTTCAACGTGGGAACAGATAAGGGTCGTCTGTGGTTGAACGGTTTGCCCCGAAACACCCGTACCAGCATTGTGCTCTGCTGTCTGATCTGCCACAGAGTGGCGCCTTTCCTGTTTTACAGAGCAGGTGAACCTCTGACCACCAGGTTCTGTGGTGAGGTGCGGACATCCAACACCTTGTCGCTTACTCGTGGCTTGTCGCTTACTCGTGGCCTAACTGTCCTTCAACCACTTTCCATTAGATGATCACGACAGTGTCACACAAAGAGCTTATCAGTTCACTGCTTCCGAGATGTTCGTTCCCAGTCGATGGACAGTAACGATCTGCCCATCGTTCTAAGCTGTCAAGCCATTGGATTTACCCACTTGCTTCCCGTTTCGCTGTTGGAGTGATTCCCCATCTGTCTGACAAGGGGACCGCACTTTCTCGTCATCATCTACGGTATATGCGGGGCTTGGCCAGAAATGAAAGTGACTTAAGTGGGAGCTCCAGATGGCCAAGCGTTTAGAAAGAATAGCATTTCTGAAGCAGGCCGGGCCAGGGACGAGCCATTTATGTCAACATAGTTCCCAGGCAGCAGCTGGCGCAGCATAAAATGTACAGGACGGTAATCAGGGGTCCTAGATTTGAGTCCCTCTGAGATAACGAATTTTTCTTTTGGTCCCTTGTAAGCTCCGCTTAAATACTAGGTGGTCCATAACTAAAGTACAGCTACTCAAATGAAAGTGCAGCTACTGACAGAGGTTCAGTATGGTGTGTAATTATTGTATAGCAGCAAAACTTGGTTTTTATTTATTTACTTATTTATTGTTTCGTGGGACCAAATTAAGGAGAGGTCTCCATTGTCATGGAACAAGTCAATACATGAAATTATAACACGATATTAGAAACAGATAAAATGAAATATAAAAAACATATTCAGGTGACAAGTAAGTTTAAATGAAGAAAATCAACAATATAACACAAGAATTTGCTTAATTTTTTAGATCTTCCAGAAGCTCCTCGACAGAATAGAAGGAGTGAGCCATGAGGAAACTCTTCAGTTTCGACTTAAAAGAGTTTGAGCTACTGCTAAGATTTTTGAGTTCTTGTGGTAGCTTATTGAAATTGGATGCAGCAGAATACTGCACTCCTTTCTGCGCAAGAGTCAAGGAAGTGCATTCCACATGCAGATTGGATTTCTGCCTAGTATTAACTGAGTGAAAGCTGCAAACTCTTTGGAATAGGCTAACATTGCAAACAACAAACGACATTAAAGAAACTATATACTGTGAGGGCAATGTCAGAATTCCCAGACTAATGCATTAACGCGGCACCGATTTACCCTTGAAAAGTTAGATCCAACTTTAGCTACCAGTTTGAAATCTGGCGCTACACAACATCTCATTGACATTTCCGGTGCTCATATTGAACAAATTGTTTAAGTGGCGGTCAATAATAAAATAACAGTATGCCTTTTTCATTTGTTTGGTCTTTTCTGCTCTCAACCTGTTCCTAATCCATTACATGTGGAAATATTTCTATATGTCTTTTTTACATTCAAAATGGTTCAAATGGCTCTGAGCACTATGGGGCTTAACATCTGAGGTCATCAGTCCCCTAGAACTGAGAACTACTTAAGCCTAACTAACCTAAGGACATCACACACATCCATGCCCGAGGCAGGATTCGAATCTGCGACCGTAGCGGTCGAGCGATTCCGCACTGAAGCTCCTAGAACTGCTCGGCCACAGCGGCTGGCTTCTCGCACTCATAGCGCCAGATTTGCCCCTGGTGACCAAAATTGGAACTTTTCTTTTTCAGCATAAATTTGTTCCTCATTAACGGATTAGAGTATCTACCAAGTTCCGCTGCCATACGATAATGATAACCCATACTGGACCTATGTGAGTTTCTGCACTTTAATTATGAGGGACGTTCAATATGTAATGGAACACTTTTTCCAGGTCAGTGACGGTTGAAAAAATGCGGAATTTGTTGTGAGACATCCCGGAATATTCTCACTTCAATCCGTATAGTTTCATGCACTTATGATCGGTGAGGGCGCTAAACATAGTCTTCAAAATGGCGTCTTTAATGGAGATGCATTCCAGCTGCTATTGTCTTTATTTCGGCGTAAAATCAGAGCATCGTATATATTCATAGGCGCTTGCAGAATATCTATGGAGACTTGGAAGTTAATAAAAGTACGATCAGTCGTTGGGTGAGGGATCTGTCATCGTCGCAACAAAGTTGGGCAAACCTGTCATGCCTCCTGTGTGCTGGCTGACCGCACACAGCTGTGACTCCCGCAGTGTTGGAACGTGCGGACACTCTCATTCGAGGGGATGGACGGAACGCAATCAGACAATCTCAACTGAACGCACATTGGAAGCGTGTATTCGTCATCGCCATACTGGCGTATCACCTGGCATGATGGTATGGGGTGCCATTGGTTATACGTCTCGGTCACCTCTTTTTCGCACTGACGACACTTTGACCAGTGGACGTTACATATCAGATGTGTTACGACCCGTGGCTCTACTCTTCATTCGATCCCTGCGAAACCTTGCATTTCAGCAGGATAATGCACTACCGCATGTTGCAGGTCCTGAACGGGCTTTTCTGGATACAGAAAATATTCGACTGCTGCCCTGGCCAGCACATTCTCCAGATCTCTCACCAATTGGAAACTTCTGGTCAATGGTGGCCGAGCAACTGGCTCGTCACAGTACGCCAATCACTACTCTTGATGAACTGTGGTATCATGTTGAAGCTGCATGGGCAGCTGTACCTGTACGCCCCATCGAAGCTCTGTTTGACTCAATGTCCAGGCTTATCAAGGCCGTTATTACGGCCAGAGGTGGTTTTTCTTGGTACTGATTTCTCGGGATCTATGCACCAAAATTGCGTGAAAATGTAATCACATGTCAGTTCTAGTATAATATATTTGTCCAATGAATACCAGTTTATCATCATTTCTTCTTGGTGCAGCAATTTTAATGGCCAGTAGTGTAGTCTGGATGACTTGCGCGCCATGAGTTAAGCTGCCTCAAGCTATATCTAACTTTCATACTGGACTTGTGTGTTAAACTGTTAACGTAAGATTGAAGCCCTTAATAAGTAGATTAAGATACCATTTTAATTTTTTAAATCTGTTCAGTAATTACATGAAATATTGAAAACCAAATTTTCGTAGCATTTGAAGCTGTTAAATAGGCAACCCGCAGCTGGGACTGTGTGACTATTCTAGCCTTTTAGTATTAGAGACAGACAAATAAAGATATCACTTCAGTGTCTACAGATGACTCTACATTCAAGATAATGTGTTGCAGCCTATCTGTCAGCCAATATTCCATCCAGCTGCAAACTGCATTATACATCACAAGATTTTTCTTTTCTAAAAGCTTTTGATTCAGTACCACATGGCGACTTGTCAAATCCCAAATCAATATCGCTCCCTCTATCCATGGCGCTGCAGACACGTTAATGATAAACCCGAGTTTAGTTTCGCATAGTAGATGTTTCCGTAAAACATACTGACTTCTATTTTGTTCCAATGAGATCGAATGTTTGAACTAATGTACCTCTAATTTCAAGCTTGGTATCTATTCCTTAATTCATGGATACATAACATAAATAAATTATTCTCGCAATATGTTGTCTAAGGTCACTTAATCAGGATGTACACTGATGGCCATCAAAATTACAACACAAGGAAATTATAATATTTTACTTATTTTATCCAGCTGGACATGCGAGGTACGTTATTCCTTGCAGCTTCAGATCTTCACCAGAGTTCATCGATCATAGAGGTTGGTGAGTGGTGGCATGTCAGTTGCTCAACAACCAACAACGAGATGTCTTTAATAAGTGAGAGATCCAGAGACCTCTGGCCAACAGGCCAGGTCAACAATTAATCACCCTCAATACCGAGGTAAGGGACGATAGCGGGTGTGGTCTTGTGTTATCGTGTTGAGAGTTTATGTCACTGTGACCTCGAAAACAGGAGACTGTCGCCAGCCTTAAAACGCCAGAAATTTAACGCATGTCTTCCCAATTACTGGCTATGCGAATCAGAGTTGATCGTCTTGTGCATCAAATGGCAATTCATAGCATCATGAGAGGTTCTGAGCCTGTATGACCATAACGAATGCTACCGGGTAGCATCTGTTCTCCTCAGACCCTCCACACACACATGGTGTACACAGAACCGGAGATTCCTGTACACTGAGGAGTGTCATTGGACACGCCACTGTCGGTGTGACTCACTCTGAAACGTCCCCTTAGAAAAATTATACACGACTGTGCTTAAACTGACACACAATAGTTTTTAGCGCAACGCAATCTGACTTTCAATAATCCCTACAAGAGAATGGCCCTGACTAACATTAACCTATATGTTTCACAAATCACTTACCTCACAAAAATCTTCGTTACTCGAACTACTGCAATACAGCAAGCGCCACTACTGCCAGGTAACTGAAAGATTCAAACTACGGAAGTCACTAACTACTGATAGGCACAGTTAGCAAATGAAAGATTTTAATAGAGAACAAACAATGTATTTACCTTTATAGTCATGATATATATATCAGTTCATGACACCAATTCTTACAAATTTCAAAACTCCGCCATCTCTCTCCCCACGTCCACCACCGCTGGCGGCTCACCTCCAACTGCGCAATGCTACGCGCTGTTAGCATCCAGCTGCCGCTGCCCGACACTATAATGGCAGACAACAATGCAAACTAGCCACAGACTGCGCACAGCACAGCCAGTGATTTTTCATACAGAGCGCTATGTGGCGTTACCAATAGGAAAACCTAAACAGCCTACTTACAACTCTTCTGTAGCATCAAGGAAAGCTGCAACAGCGAACGCCGTGCTGATAGTCCTTGGTGTTCCAGAAATCTTCCCAAAAAGCCCATTTCCTGACTCAATGTGGGTATGGAGGTGCACGGTCCTGCACAATGAGCGCACCTTGTGCAGTCCTTTTGGGCGCTAGTTGTGTGGGACCACGAGATCATACATGTCGTTAAGTATAGCCCTCGCGGATCCATCGATCCTATATCTACATGACAGTTCAGGACACTGAACAATGCGAGAGGCGACATCGCAGAATGATGAACTGCAGACTTGATAAGCCACTATTTTGTCACCATCGAATTTCGACACGTAGACGTATTTCCTTCTTACGCAATGCATAACACCAGATTCTCACAAACAAGTAATACACAAATGCGAAACGTGCTGTGTAATCTTTCCTTATACAGGATGAATCAGCTGCCTATGCCGATGTCGTTTTATGTAACCCGCAATGTTATATCTGGCTTCCAAAAAACACGCACCAAATATTCACTTCTGTTGCTTGCTAGGCGCAACCTATTGACCTTACAAAAAAAACGAACAGGAGATTTTTGTAGGAAATTTAATGTAGTTAAATTTTGTAGCGGGACAGTATTTCGCTGGAGGAGGCGGTTTTCGAATTATTCAAGAAAAACGCATGAAAGCGACCTTCAAGCGCACCTTTAGCCCTACAGTCATCTCTCACCACACACGATTTCTATTATGTTGTTCGTGGCACTCCCTCCGACCGCTGTATAAACATATCCGACTACACGAACTGTTCCCAATATTGGACCTTTTTTTTTTGGTATATATTGTTTGGGCTACTAAGCCACCGGCGTAATCGGCTATTTCATTTACGTTATTAATTTAAACGTGCCGGTGAGGGTAATGAAAGAAAATCGAGTTTTGTAAAACGTTACGTTAAAACTAATTACGTCGGCAATTCAATCCAAACGTAACCTCTAAAATCACAGTAGTTTCTCACGTAGAAGGCCTGACGAATACAACACTGTAATTGTTTGTTTTATCTGTTAAAATTCATAAAATTGTTAGGTACAATTTATACAACCGTCAATTTTACAAGTTTTAAGTGCTCGATTAAGCTGGAGAAGTAATAAAGCCAGTCAACGAAGATCAAAAAAGGTCGAATGTGCAAAATAATTCGTGCAGTCCAAATTTTTGTACAGTGGTACGAGGGAGTACCATGAACAAAATAATAGAAATCATGACCGGTGGGGGCTGCGTGTGTGGTGGAGGTGCGTTTGGAGGTCGCTTTTGTACGTTTTTCTGAAGACTCGAAGTCTATGGTCTCTAGCAAAAATATTCCTGTACCAAACGTAACTAAATTAAGTTTGCTACAAAAAGGTCCTGTCCGTTTTTTTTTTTGTAGGACTACTAGTTTACTCGTAGAGAGCGAGAGAATATGAAAGTCTGGAGAGTGGTTTTTGAAGGGCAGAATGCAACATCGGGGGTTGCATAAAACTAAATCGGTAGGGCCAGCTGAATAACCCTGTGTTACTCTAGTCTACTTCGTGAAATGATAATTATTTGCATCTCTAAGGCTGTATTAGACTTTGTGCTAATTTGACGTTTCCTGCATGCCACCTTCAGGGTTCAATAATGGTTCAAATGGTTCTGACCACTATGGGACTGTACTGCTGAGGTCATCAGTCCCCTAGAACTTAGAGCTACTTAAACCTAAGTAACCTAAGGACATCACACACATCCACGCCCGAGGCAGGATTCGAACCTGCGAACGTAGTGGTCGCGCGGTTCCAGACTGTAGCGCCTAGAACCGCTCGGCCACCCCGGAC
Source organism: Schistocerca gregaria (assembly GCF_023897955.1). NCBI lineage: Eukaryota > Metazoa > Arthropoda > Insecta > Orthoptera > Acrididae > Schistocerca > Schistocerca gregaria. Next base: position 795,209,866 of record NC_064922.1, on the reverse strand, counting down.
AGCCCCGCCTTCATGTTGTTGCAATTTTATTTGCCAGCAGTGTACATCGGAAGCTTGTGAGTGTGTAAAGCGTGGACCTTGGGACGGTGCACTGACAGCAGCGACCTCAGAGGCGTAGTCTGTGCAATGCTGAGTGGCAGATGCATCCTCCAGTGACGTGGAACGTGCTGCTGCTGGTCGCCAGCGCGAGGCCCACGAGAAAGAGGTCGTGGCGCTTACGTGACAGCACGTGTCATTACAGGTCTTACGAGTGACTGCAGCCGTCTCCGGCGGGGAGCGAGTAATCATGCCAAATTTAGAAGAACGCAAAATCCCCAAGACTGGCTAAATTTCACGGAAGCTCGAAATTTAGTGAGGACGTCAAATCAAGACGCTTCTAGTAGTTTCCACAATGAATCATTGTCTCAAAATATAGTAGAAAACCCAAAGAGATTCTGGTCGCATGTAAAGAATACCAGTGGCACAAAACAGCCAATACCGTCACTGCGCGATAGCAATGGATATGTTACCGATGATGGTGCCAGTACAGCGGAGTAACTAAATATAGTTTTCCGTAATTTCTTGACGAAAGAAGAGGAAGTAAATATTCCAGAAATCGAAACCAGAATAGCTGTTAGCATGAGTGACATAAAAGTAGACAGGTGATGCGAAACAACTCAAATCACTTAAGAAAGGCCAGTCTTCCGGTCCAGATGGTATATCAATCAGGTTCCTTTCAGAGTATGCAGACATAATAGCGCCTTTTTTAGTAATCATAGACAACCGCTCACTTGACGAAAGGTCTGTTCCTAAAGACTGGGAAGTAGCACAGGTCACACCAATATTCAAGAAAGGAAATAGGAGTAACCCATTGAATTACAGACCCATATCACTGACCTCAATCTGCAGTAGGATTTTGCAGCATGTACTGCAGTCGAACATTATGACTCACCTTGAAGATAATTATACTGATTCAAAAAATATCGTTCTTGTCCAACGCAGCTCTTTATTTCCATGAAGTAACGAGTGCTGTCGACAAGTGATCTAAGATCGATTCCATATTCCTAGATTTACAGAAGGGTTTTGATACCGTTCCTCACAAGCGACTATTAATCAAATTGCGTGTATGTGGAGTATCGTCTCAGTTGTGTGACTGGATTCATGATTTCCTCTCAGAGAGGTCACAGTTCATAGTGATAGACGGTAAATCATCGAGAAGAACAGAAGTGATATCAGGCGTTCCGCAAGGTAGTGTTATAGGCCCTCTGGTGTTCCTGATTTACATAAATGATCTAGGCGATAATCTGAGCAGCCCCCTTACATTGTTTGCAGATGACGCTGTAATTTACCGTCTAGTAAAATCATCAGACGATCAATTCCAATTACAAAATGATCTAGAGAGAATTTCTGTATGGTGCAAAAAGTGGCAATTGGCACTAAACAAAGAAAAGTGAGAGGTCATACACCTGGGTACTAAAATAATTCCGATAAATCTTGGGTATGAGATAAATCGCATAAATCTAAGGGCTGTCAATTCGACTAAATGCTTAGGAATTACAATTGCGAGCAACTTAAATTTGAAAGACCACATAGATGATATTGTGGGGAAGGCGAAACAAAAACTGCGCTTTGTTGGCAATACACTTAGAAGATGCGACAAACCCACTAAAGAGACAGCCTACATTACACTTCTCCGTCCTCTGCTGGAATATTGCTGAGCGGTGTGGCATCCTTATCAGTTAGGATTGACGGAGGACATCGAAAAATTGCAAAGAAGGGCAGTTCGTTTCGTGCTATCGTGCAATAGGGGTGAGTGTGTCACTGATACGATACGCGAGTTGGGATGGCAGCCACTGAAACAAATGAGGGTTTCTTGCGGCGAGATCTATTTACGAAGTTTCAATCACCAACTTTCTCTTCCGAATGGGAAAACATTTTGTTGACACCCGCCTACGTAGGGGTGAATGAACATCATAATAAAATAAGAGAAATCAGAGCTAAGACGGAAAGACTTAGGTGTTTCTTTTTCCCACGCGCCATTCGAGAATGGAATGGTAGAGTAGTAGTATGAAAATGGTTCGATGAACCCTCTGCCAGGCACTTAAATGTGAATTGCTGAGTAACCACGTAGATGTAGATGCCATGTAGATGTAGAACTATTTCAGACGAATTTCATAATTCTTGACTGCACGTTTAAATGCTTGCAATTTTTCGCAGGGAAACGCGACAAAGTTAAGACCTTTAGTGGATACCTTTTAGATTATATATTGATTTCCGTCCGCCCTGCACGGAGCCGAGCGTTTACTAAGTGTGGTGGACAAGCTGACTAGTGTGACGTCACAAGTTCGTTGTAGAACCCGTATGTCTCGTAGGCCTCGTCCCCAGTACGTGTGACATGAGTCATATTTGCTTCCACATAAGCATCGCCGAATCACAAGTAGCTTAAATCCGTAGACATTTTCAGCGCAATCTAGAAGAGTTCAGCAACAGAAGATGGATCACTACCTAACTACAACAGCATAATACCAGATCAGACTCATGTGACTTCACCTCATAAAACGATTTCATAAGACTTCTGACACCTTATCATTTACAGAATGATAGTAGGTGGAAACTCGAATTATAGAAAAGTGAAATATTCTATAACAAGTGGAACATATACCGGACAGACAGATTACACTGCCCAAGAAGTGGCCTATTTATAGCTCAAAGCAATAGCATTATGTCTAGCGAGGTCTACAATAAACCCGAATATGAGCTCATACCGACAAGGCTTACCGCGGTCAGTGGACTTACGTTAATAACCGGATGTTGCTGCCGCCCATCAGATTCTGACACATCGAAACTATCTGTAACTGACAATAAACGTGGAGCACCCAGAAGGGGAGGAGGAAACGAAATGAAACTTCACAGGTCAAGAGGGTATGTGATATTACTTCAATGATAAAAAGAAATCAAGTAAAATTGACAAATAACTTGGCCATATCAACCAGCCTGCAGCAGAAGATGTCCATTGCCAGAGGTATCAAAACGATTTTGCCTGTAACTTTCGACTCGGTTGTTACCGGACCAGAGTCACTTAACTCAGATTGATACATTTACCCTTCTTCATCATCCCTGAAAGTTCGTGTAACATCATGACAGAATCATCCCGTATAGTGCACCAGCCTCATTACCATGTTTCTTGTTTCATTCAAGGAGCGTCTGACTTTACTAATACAAATAAAATACTTTCTGCGTCAGTTACTTGTTTATTTCACCACTACGCCTTTCGTTGGTTCACAGCATCATCTTCAGCTGGAGAATTGTTTATTTGCATGGCTGGTGTTGGTGAAGGGTACAGACGTCTTTTCATAGTTACAGACCAAGGGCAGTGTAGGTTATTTTGCGTCTTTTTGCATTTGTTTAGAAAGGAACTTTAGAGGTTAAAACAAACATGAATTTCTGACAGTGAATTGTACTTACAGGGACGGTAGAGTTTTACAAGCTCTGCATACAGTTGCCTAATGTACGTCCTCTCCACTGCACATTACATTTACACTGTAATTTCAAAGATGTTACTGATATGTTTGTTTACGTTGGATACAGAGATAAAAGATTAAACGGATTCTACAAAAATGCCTTTTTCTTTTCAAGTATATGAATATGCTGCGCCAGATTACTGACATGTGCACAACTCAGTTATTATAGTAGGCAGTTATTGCCCATGCTGATGGGCTGTACCCAGTTACCGTCAAAGTCTTGTATATAGACTAAACTGCTGTGAATTAAACACTGTCTTATCTAATTCTTCACTTCGATCAAGAGCTTAACTACACATAAAGTATGTCCGCTCCTACATCAACCCAGACTATTTTTCCTGTACCTCACGGCATTACGTTCTGCGAGTCGAGTCCAAGAGATCTATAACACAGTTTAGACGGCCTCCCCTGCGCATGAGATGTGCCACGCCTCTGTTCAGTTCTTTCAGCAGCAGAACCGAGATGGAACAACGCCCCAAAATGGCTCTGAGCACTATGGGACTCAACTGCTGTGGTCATCAGTCCCCTAGAACTTAGAACTACTTAAACCTAACTAACCTAAGGACATCACACACATCCATGCCCGAGGAAGGATTCGAACCTGCGACCGTAGCAGTCGCACGGCTCCGGACTGCGCGCCTAGAACCGCGAGACCACCGCGGCCGGCAACAACGCCCCATCCTCCTTCGCTAAGTGCTGAAGTAGCTCGAATTTGGTGTGATATTCAGTTAGAAAATCTAGTCCAACTATTACATGGTGAATTAAGTCTAGCTAGGGTGGATATGCACACTAACCCAGAAATGTTTGCTCCCACTTTATATCTCAACACTGCCGAACCGACAGAGTGAATAACAATAATCTTAGCCACACTACTCAATTTCCAATGAGTTGTATTCAAATTCTTTACGTTAAGTGTGCCCAGACTGGCTCTGGATACCTGTGATGCCATATTCAACAAAAATTTGCACACTCTTCGTCCTATAAAACAGGCTAAACAACAATCTGCAATTGTTGCCACAAAGGGGTGCCTTGTGCTAACGTTCTTTGGTAGTGCTGCGCAGTGGCTGCAACGTTCCCTCTTTTATTAAACTTTTGGGTTCGAGATCTACACTGCGAGTCATAATCTGACAGTAATACGTATTAATATTTATCTTTATTATGATATCCGCAAAACTATACATATACGCTTGCTGTCTGTTCATTGCCCCGTTAAGTTGTTCTCGATAGTGTCTAGATGTGCTCTTGCTTCTATAACACTCCACTAGCCCTTCCTGCAAATCCTGGAAGGCCTCAACATTTTACATTACTTCGTGACATATCATGTACAATCCAGCAGCTCCTAGACAAAACTCCTCCCCAGATTTACGTGAGAATGGAGTCACTCTTAGGCAATGAGAGATGGGATAGGTTTTTGCTCTTTCATTTTGCTTGTCTTTTACTCTCAAAAGCGTAAAATATACCCCACATAAGAAAAAAGAAACACAGGAAATTACCACACAGGCCCATACAGAATAAAACTGAAACTCGGCAGCAACTTGCACATTTTCACAGAACGCCACTGCTGTACTGCCACTGTCATCGTCATTATTCCAAGCCTCCACGAGCTCTTCTGATATCACATGAAAAGGTGTGTCACAGGTGTCTACAAGTGGTTCTCTGGTGGAGGCAATGGACTGGTACAGTGGATGTAGGCAACCAGCGGTGACCAACAACCTACTGACTTCAACGTCAGTGCCCACAGGAGAATCAGCAGCAGAGGTCGGCGCCTATATCGGCACAGCAAACGCCAGTGTCAGCACTTGTGTCCATACAGCACTGTGGCAGTCTTGCTAATGGTGCATAGTTCGACCCCGCGAAGCGTCAGGAGACACACTTCTGCTCTCATAACTGCGTGCAGAACAGCGAAGAACAGTAGTTGCTCAGTGTTGGACCACGACCGGTGATTCGAAAGCAGCTGCAGGCTCTGATAGGCCCTGGTGACTGGAGCTGGGAGGACATTAGAACCGCCCCCCTCCCCAGCCCATCCAGGCTGAAGCTGGATCTTAGCATGAGGTTCCGGCAAGATGACAAACAATCGTTAGCTGATGCCAACACACAGTAGACTCGCGACAACATCCCCAACCTGACGAGATGGACTGCTTTTATACGAAACAAGGCAGGTCTTGTTGCGGTTGAGGTCATGTGCGCGACCCACCAAGTGCCGTCTAAATGTCTCGAAATGCCGTCTATTGCCCTGCCCCGGGGTCACGATTGCAGACCATTTGGTATGGAGTAGGTGGTCGTTAGGAAGCGTTCGGTTTTCGGCAACCGGCCCCGTCTTGAGCCCGTGCCGCTCCACTCCGTTCTCATATATAGATGTATGTAGACTAACAAGACCAGACATGACTAACACGATGGCAACACATCATTACTAGGAATTTCACTATCCAGACTCACGTCCCATGTGGTTTCCGTAAATCAATAACGACAAATACCTACATTTTTCCTTTGGAAAGGTCAGGACCAATTTCCTTCTAATAACATCCTGTTCTCCGCCTCTTCGTATACTAATCTGCGTAGACAGGACATTACTTGTAAACCCAAACTTATTTCCTCATCCTAGTAAGAAAATAATCCTGAACAGTAGAGTGCTCCATTTGTCAGTAAGACACGCTGACTTCTTCACGAAGGCGACATATCGAAGGTTGTTTGAAAGGAGGATATATAGATATAAACTCTCTCGTTGCCTTCCCAACCAAGAACCATATTTAGGAACTGAACCTAAGTCCATGCCAGATTATTGCTATTGTAATTAGAGCCTCAGACATTACAAGAATGTTTTCCAGTTGGGCAAAGAATTACAAAAAAAAAAAATAAAAAAATGTGCAAATGTGTGTGAAATCTTATGGGACTTAACTGCTAAGGTCATCAGTCCCTAAGCTTACACACTACTTAACCTAAATTAGCCTAAAGACAAACACACACACACACACACCCATGCCCGAAGGAGGATTCGAACCTCCGCCGGAACCAGCCGCACAGTCTATTACTGCAGCGCCTAAGACCGCTCGGCTAATCCCGCGCGGTAAAGAATTACAAATTTGCGACAGAGAGGTCACAACTCCTAATTAGGCCGCCTGTACATGGAGGTACTCAATATGACTGGAAATGGTAGGTGATCTAGATTGCTGACTGGTTATGGACTGAACGGCGACTCAGTTCTTCACATTGAAGTACTCCACAGAAACGGAAGCTGCCATTTATGTGTGCGAGCTTGTGGTTATGCTCATGCGTCTTTTTGTTACACTCAGTGTGTACAAATTCGAGCACTGAGAAAGATATGCTCTTGCGTTATTATTAAGGATGAAAGAAAAGAAAAAAAGGAAAAACTGTTAGCATCACACGCACATAGAGAGAAAAGTAAACTGATGCAAAAAAAAAAAAAAATGGTTCAAATGACTCTGAGCACTATGGGACTCAACTGCTGTGGTCATTAGTCCCCTAGAACTTAGAACTACTTAAACCTAACTAACCTAAGGACATCACACACATCCATGCCCGAGGCAGGATTCGAACCTGCGACCGCAGCAGTCGCACGGTTCCAGACTGCGCGCCTAGAACCGCGAGACCACCGCGGCCGGCAAACTGCTGCAGCAACGAATAATCTGCAACGGATAGGTTTTAAATACGTAAATTCTTATGGAAAGCGTCGACAGTGATACAGTACAATTGATGTCTTCCGCCGGCCGTGGTGCAGTCCGGAACCGCGGGACTGCTACGGTCGCAGGTTCGAATCCTACCTCGGGCATGGATGTGTGTGATGTCCTTACGTTAGTTAGGTTTAAGTAGTTCTAAGTTCTAGGGGACTGATGACCTAAGATGTTGAGTCCCATAGTGCTCAGAGCCATTTGAACCATTTTTTTATGTCTTCCGCCGTAAGACGACGTAGTTCGAACACGAGAGGAAGTGTTACCGCAGAGGAACAAATATTAATCACTTAGTAGTAAGAAAACGTTGGCTTAATTTATGTGCTCAGTAAATAAGTATAGCTTTCATGTTGTGAACAAAGACAGTTCATTAATGCTTCCAGTTTTCTACGAATTCAGGCAAAAATATCACGTCAACCCTATGACTTAAAAAAGGCAATAAAATTTCGTATTGTAACATTACAAGGTGGCGGCTCACAGAACGAAAGTCAGTGGTGAATATTTTGACAGCTCGCGTCAGCTAGCAGACGTGTCGAGGAATGCAGGCAGGCGCTGGCTGAGCGCCAGTTTCGGGGTTTTTCCCGAGGCCAGAGTGTGCACACTTGCTGCTGGGGAGGGACGACTCAGTGGCGGCTAAGGTGACTGCAATGAAAGGTAAATAATCTGCCGGGAAAAAATTAGTACACCTGGAAAGCCGACGTCGAGTCTGACCCGATGACGGCGCACGCGACCTGGGGGATAGTGGATGTACTGACAATGGTTTCAACGTCATCCGCCAGGAGATAGCTTAGTGGCAGAGCTACCAGAGCGCCATCTGTGTCTACCCTTTAAAAGGGATTGCTCACAGCCAGAATGCTCAGTGTGGTGGAGCCAACCATGCTACAGAGAGACACTTGTGCTTCCTACAGCCAGCTGAGCTAGTATGAAAGAGCCTTCCGAGTGACAGGAAAGTCTGTTTGGAGAATTACTGCACAAGTTGGACGACTTTCATCGATTGTGCAGTGATGCTGGTATCAATGGTCAGGTGAACATTCACACACTCGTAGATGAGGTTCTGGACGTCCACACAGCACAGACGCCCACCATGATCGTCGTATTATAAAGGCAGCAGTGGCACATCGTACAGCTGTCACAGCACAGACAAAACGGCTTGTGAGCCCAGATGTGCCAACACTAACTGTTAACTGTTATGGTCCAGTTATTAGCGATGGGACTATGGGAACCCAAACCTCTAGCCCATCTTCCACTCACGCCACGCCATCGACGTGCACGGCTCCAGTGGTACCATCAGAGGATCATTTCCAAAATGGAATGGCGTGCCGTTATCTTCAGATATGAAAGCAGATTCTGCCTGCACGTAAGTGATGGTCATTTGCACGGGAGGCTAGACCTGCTGAGTGCCGTCTCGTAGAGGACATTTGTCCAAGACATTCGCCTCACCCCAGGCCCTGATGGTCTGTGGTGCGATAAGTTACAGCTCTCATTCTTTGTGGACGCTACCCAGTACTCGACACGGGCAGGATGTTGTTAGACCCGTCCTTTGGCCGTTCTCGCAACAGGAAGGTGATGCGTTGTTCCAACTGGATAACGCTCGCCTGCACACTGTCTGTGAAACTTAACTTGCTCTGAAAGACGTGCAGTAAACTCCCTGGCCAGCACGTTCTCAGGACTTGTCTCCAATAGAGAATATATGCGAAGTCACTAGACGAAAGGACACTAGTGCTACACATCAACCAACAACTCCTACAGAACTTCATGAACAGGTCGAGCGAGCATGGAGTAATATATCCCAGGACGGTATTCGCGATCTGAACGATCGACTGGATGCCAGAGTCAGCACTTGCATTGCCGCCTTTGGAGGGTACACCACATACTAAACGGGTGTTTCAGCTTCGGTCGACACATGGTACTGCAGCACCGTTTGTGCTACTAATCTGTAAATGTAGTCATTTCTTGTACTCCATATGCATTGTTGCAACAATTAAGATTCAGCGAACTGTAAATCGCTAAATGACTGTATTAATTTTTTTCTGGCTGTGTATTACATTTTCAATGAAACTGCATTACAGACACTCCAAACATGATACGGAAAAACGAAGCACACCAGAAAAATTGTGCCGATGATATGAGCTGATTGGAATTTCAAGCACAATTCTAGGATAAACAATACAGAAGTTTCAAATAACTTCCGGGAATTCAGCCAGGTAACACTTTCAGCGACCGCCGATATTTCGGCGGGAGAACACCCCGCCATTTTCAAGGCAAACTGCAACAGACAGGCGACGTACATGCAAATTTAAAACCTCGGTTCTCGGACTGAAGCAGGAAAGATAACACACACGCTGAACACTAGTGCCACCAAAGATGACGAAAGTCAGAGCTATCGATAGTGAGACTATGAATTCGCAGGTGAGGTAGTATTGACTCTGTACCTCTGTTTTTTGACAAGGGAGAGACCCGGATTTCAAACAGAGTTTAAACAGAAACCTGCATCCCTGATAACGAGGTTGCTCTCCACTGCCTCCTTAATAACACTGTCCCAATAGCTGGACGTGCGTGCCAATATCTCGGTGTTATTATATAACATGGGGTGACCAGTATCCAAGCAATGTTCGGCAATAGCAGATCTACTTGGCCGCCGGAATCGTGTATGCCTATTATGCTCAGTACATCGGTCCTCCACGGTCCTGATGGTTTGACCAATATATGCCATGCCGCAGCTACAAGGAATACGATATACCCCCGCCTTACGCAGTCCAAGATCATCCTTAACGGAACTCAAAAGCGCTCTAGTTTTAGATGGAGGTCGGAAAACACATTTCACATCGTATTTCCGAAAAATACGACCGATTTTGTTGGACGTGTTTCCTACATAAGGCAAAAAGGCACTTGACTTAGGTGTTGACTCAGAACTATCATCAATCACCCGATGTACAGTTGTTCGATAGCGCAACGCACGTTCAGTCTGTCTATCACTATAACCATTCTGACGAAATGTAGCTTCAAGATGGGACAGCTCAGCTGGCAAAGTCTCAGCGTCAGAAACGACATGTGCCCTGTGTACCAAGGTACGAAATACCCCTCCACGCTGAGCCGGATGGTGACAACTATTAGCCCGTAAGTACAAGTCGGTGTGAGTACGTTTCCTGTAAACTGCATGTCCCAATGATCCATCATCCTTCCTCCTAGCCAACACGTCAAGAAAGGGAAGGCAACCATCCTCTTCCACCTCCATCGTAAAACGAATGTTCGGGTGGATCGAGTTCTTCTAGAAAGACATTCAAATTCTCCGTACCATGAGGCCAAACAACGAAGGTATCGTCAACGTATCTAAAGAAACAGGCGGGTTTCAAAGGCGCCGACTCAAATTCACGTTCCTCGAAGTCTTCCATAAACAAATTTGCGATCACAGGAGACAACGGACTACACATCGCAACTCCATCTGTCTGCTCGCTGAAAGTGTTACCTGGCTGAATTCCCCGGCAGTTATTTAAAAGTTGTATACGCCACGAGAACCTAAGGTCTCACAATACAGAAGTTAATATTGTTTTAGTTTCGATAGACAATAAAGTTATTTAGAACTGAAGATATGAAGTATAAAATGAAAGCTGTTGACGTCAGTAAACACTCCAATTAGCACATATGTGTAAAGTAATGCCGACCACGGCATGCCAGACTTCATGTATAAAGCGTGTGCAGGCAGAGAGTGGGCCAAGAACTGGTCTGACTCGCCTCTGCTCGCTACTTCTCGGAAGTATCCTGAACAGCACGATTTCTTATTGTGTATTGCGGCTGGTTCAGCGTCGCCCCCAGCACTGCAGCTGCTGGACCTTATACACCACTGCGGTGTCCGACTTGCGACGAGAGCTTTCTGAATGAGCCCAGTGGACAGCCTCTTCGTGGAAGCTGAGATTCCTCCATTGCGGATCGGGCAACAACAACTGCATACACATTCATAGTTCGCCCCAACATACAAATTACCGTCTCCTTTTCCTTAACAGGACGAACAATCTCCTGCAACGATGGCCCAGATCAGGGATTCCAATTGCAGCCCATGTAAGGTCCTTTCACATTGAACTTGAGACTTTCCCTCTACCACCTTTCCTGTGAGTCCATGCCTCGGCCACAGCTTCATGGCGACCTATCGCAAGGCCCAAAGGGCTCAGTTCAACTTGAGGACCTTCGCCGGCGATTTTTCTTATTCTCGGAGAGTTTCAGGGCTCAGAAATAGTCTACACCGATGGCGCGGTGGTCGATGCTGGTTCTGGATTCGATGTGGTGGTGGTGTGTTGGGGCTTATGGGCGCTCAACATCGAGGTCATCAGCGCACTGACACACATTAAAAGGAACTAATGTGGACAGACCTAATAAAACTAAAGCACACACTCAAAGAAGGCAGGAAAAGAAGGAAAATGCTACATAAGAAAGTAAAACCTAAAGAAAGGGGAAACATAGCAACAACAATGTCACAGGAAATTGTTATTGGCTGGCCACTTACATAAAATATGGGCCAGCTTGTCACACAGTGAGCAAACTAAAATCCTCTCCCTAAAATCTTTGTAAAAACATTTGACATGGCACAGAACTTTAAAACTTTGGCCACATTCGTCCGAGTGTTGCCTAAAACAGATGGCAGGTCCGCTGGCAAGTCAGCCACGGCCCGCTGGTCAGAAAATAAAAGGCAATCCAATAAAACGTGGCGCACAGTGACCTGGACGCCGCAAGCACCACACATTGGAGGGTCCTCTCGCCGGAGCAGGAAGCCAAGCGTCATAGGGCTGTGGCCTATTCGAAGCCGAGTGAGGAGAACTTCGTCCCGTCGATGGGGCTGAAAGGAAGTACACCACACACGCGTTGTGGGCTTGACTATACGGAGCTTATTGTCAGTCACTTCCAGCCACTCATCCTCCCACCGACGCATGATCCGTGAGCTTAACAGCGAGGTGAGTGCGTGCAAGGGGATAGCACACTGAGATACTTGTGGGGCGAGACACGATTACGCTCACGCTGAACATACTGAACAGCGCTCTTTGGGATGGGTGCGGTGTTTTCACGCTGAGTTGGTAGCCATCTGTCGCGCTCTTGAGCATATCTGCTCCTGCGCAGGTGAGTCCTTCATCACCTGTAGTAATACCTTAAGCAGCCTACAAGTTCTCCATCAGTGCTTCCCTCGCCATCCTTTGCTAATGGCTATCCAGTGGTCATTTTATGCCCTCGAAAACAACGGACATTCAGTGACTTTCGGTTGGACCTCAGGACAGGTCGGGATGTGGGCAATGAACTTGCTGACAGGCTGGCCGAACAGGCTATGGGTAAACTGACCCTAGAGTTTGGCAAACCAGAGACTGATCTCTGAACGGTCTTACGCTGTAAAGTTTTTGGGATCTGGGATATTGAACTGCGCACCCTCAGTACACCATATAAATTACGTGTTACCAAGGAGATCAGGAATGTGAGGATGTTATCCACGCACGCCACTCGCAGGGTCGCCGTCGTCCTTTGCCGGCTCGGCATCGGCCATACTTGGCTAACTCACGGTCATCTTCTACGTCGCGACGACCCGCCTCAGATTTGCTGTGGTTCCCACTTGAATGTGGCCCACATATTGTTGGACTGCCCAGTTTTAGCCGCCCTGAGGCGGACTTTTAACCTTTCTGCCTTACTGCCTGTGATTTTAGAGACAATGCCTTAACAACTGATCTAGCTTTACGTTTTCTTCGAGAGGGAGGCTTTTATCACTCAATCTAAGTGTGGGTGTCTGGCTTTCTCTCTCAGGCCTTCGCCCTCCATCTTTTTTAACTCTTCCTCGTTCTGTCTTTGCTGTTTGTTCGCCTTGGCGTTCGTCTTTTCCCTATCTGTGTTTCTTCAGCCTTATGTTTTTTGGCTGGAGATTTTAATGTGCTGCAGAGTGGATGGCTTATCTTTTTTTTATTCTTGCGATCAGCCAGTCCAAGGCATCTGCTATATTCTTTTAAGACCTTCCAACGCTTTTTTTCGTTTAGTGCACGTTTCCCCCTTTTTGTTTGCTTCTTTAGTTTTATCTTTCAGTCTCTTCCTAGTTAGTTTTACGCCTTTTTGCTCTTCCCATCTCCTTTTGAGCATGATTTTAACCAGAGACCTGTGTGCATGAGGAAAAAGGGACTGATGACTCTGTAGTTTGGTCCCTGTACTCTCCTAACCAACCAGTCAGCACTGCGGTGTGGTGTTTTCGGTCCGCAGAACTCTCCTTATTTCGACATTATCGTGGTGTTATCATAGAAGAGAATCGAAGCATTTGAGATGTGGTGCTATAGACGAATGTTGAAAATTAGATGGACTGATAAGGTAAGGAATGAGGAGGTTCTACGCAGAATCGGAGAGGAAAGGAATATGTGGAAAACACTGATAAGGAGAAGGGACAGAATGATAGGACATCTGCTAAGACATGAGGGAATGACTTCCATGGTACTAGAGGGAGCTGTAAAGGGCAAAAACTGTAGAGGGAGACAGAGATTGGAATACGTCAAGCAAATAATTGAGGACGTAGGTTGCAAGTGCTACTCTGAGATGAAGAGGTTAGCACAGGAAAGGAATTCGTGGCGGGCCGCATGAAACCAGTCAGTAGACTGATGACCAAAAAGAATCATGGTATCAATGCTGTATATCGTTCGCTATTTCTTCGTGGCGTGAAGGATGTTTTCCAAAAGAGAGGCAGCCTAGCGATTTATCATCACAAGCCTTTAATAATAAATGTGAATGGCAGAAGAAGGGGATGATAAGTCTCAATATATATAATCCCGTCACATATTGCAAATTTGCTATGAAATGACGTTACAATATCAGGCGGAAATAATTTAAAGATTTAGTTGACAATGAAGGAGGAAAAAATCAAGATGCACTTAGTGCTAAATTTGCAGGCATGCAGCATGTGAAGAAATTCGTGGTGCAAATAGCAAAATCTCTGAAGCCTCACGGATTATTTCACTGCCAGTTGCAATAGTTCTCTCGATGGAACTGTGGAACTGAATTAAGAGTATGGAGACTTTATACATTACTGCAAAGTACGTGTGGTAGGTCAAGGTGCATGCCTCGAACGATTTTTTCTTTTTAAAACTGGTTATTGTTGAATTTATAAAGGGAAAAGGAATGGAGGAACCAAAGTGAGAATATCCAAAATGGACTGTAGACATCACATTTTAAGCAACCTTGACTGCACACTCCTCACATTGCAAGATGAGAAACAACTTCTTTCTGATTTGATGGGGATGTATTTAAAAAGAAAATCACGTTGTAGAAGGGACACAGTCGAGTTCTCTAAGCTCACTACCGTTAAAGAAAACGTGCAGTTTGAATAATTCGTTGTGGCCATAAAAGAATGCAGAGACAGTTTCTTAAACGTTTTGGCAGCTCGCGTCAGCTAGCCAACATATTTTCGGGACCGACTGTCATTTCAGTTGAAAATGCCATTATGCATGTGCAGATGTAACTGACTGATCTGCAAAATAATTCCAGTTTTAAAGACAAATCACTCTAACATTAAAACTGTCCAAGACGTCTACATTCCTTTCTCAGGTAGAGTTTCCACGTCTCAATAATGAGGTACCAAAAATGTTACAATATTTCGACCAACATATGTGCGTGAAAGGCGTTTTTTGGTTTTTGAAACTAAATAAGTCACTATTACGTGGCAACATGAGTGTGAAAATCTGTGAAATTGCAGTGGTTAGCACACTGGACTCGCATTCGGGAGGTCGACGGTTCAATCCTGCGTCCGGCCATCCGGATTTAGGTTTTCCGTGATTTCCCTAAATCGCTCCAGGGAAATGCCGGGATGGTTCCTTTGAAAGAGCACGGCCGACTTCCTTCCCTGTTCTTCTTTAATCCCGTGAGACCGATAACCTCGCTGTTTGGTTTCCTCCCCCAAACAACCTCCTCTGTGAAATTTTCTGTATATGTCCGTATGCCAATAGTTTGTACCAGATAAAAATTACTTGTATCTTCAGTGCGCCAAAAATAATTAAATAATATTGAAAATTTGTTTTTTATATATTTTGTTGAAAAATGTGGAACATATACCAAGTCGTATGCAGTGAGACTGCACTGCCATTTAAATGCAGTCGTTCACAGTTTCCCCCTCTTCCCCTCCTCGCAGTCAGACCGCTTGGCGGTGCGGTGGGGCAAAGGTGCCATACAGGCTGAGCGCTGTGCAATACTGAAAATCCCCCAGACAATTAATCTTCATAGAGGATGAGTCTCACAATTTACTATTTCGTATGTATTTATAATTTTAAGTAAACTTTTACACATTTTAAAACTGAATATAAGTATACTTTGTGAACTTTGTTCATAACTTGCTCACTACTGCGTAGTTATTTTAATAAGAGGTTGCAAAATGACTGCAATAATTTTCTCCATTTTCTAATATCTTATTTGTATGTGTCATAAGCTTTAGATATGAATCGTGGCCTTTATTTGTCTAGCTTGGATTCAGTAGTGTGTTACATTACAGAAGGTATGGTTTACCGAGTCGTTGGTCTTTTTTTTTTAACTCATTTCGTTCGTTGCTTGTTCGCTTCATCTGCTCGGGGCTGACGTCGTAAGACATCCGTTTAAGTTCGTTATTGATCGATTAACTCAGTTTTTTTTATTACAGAGGGCACCTAACCCTCTGAACGAACACGTTGAGCTACCGTGCCGGCCTGTCTTTGTACACTGGTTGACCATTGTCGGTGAGTCTGTATTCTCTTATTCCTCTGCGGAGATACTTATAGTTGATGACTTGTCGCAGATCCTCTCCATCCACATGGAGGTTAGCTGCTATCGCAATTTACTACATAAAACGATTCTGACCTTGTTCTTATTTACTTTACTAGTGCATCTTTCTGAAAGTATCTAGTTCATACCTTCTACAGCTTTTGAAGGTGGTTTGCAGATTCATTTAACGCTGGTACATCACCCAAAAATCTAATAAATTTATGTTTCTTCCAAACCTAACAATTTGTGTTTCCTTAATGTGTAATTATTCCTTCCACTACGTATCTTTACGATCGCTTATAGCATCGGCAATGCCTATGTTGAAGATTTACCAGATATCTTTATTTACTCTTGCAAATATTGCGGTACTTTCTTTTATTGTGATGTCTGCTGTCTGAGTCCTGTGAAGCTGCTGCATTAATTTGGAGATCCAACGCAATGCACTTTAGAATTTGTGTCATTTTACACTAGTCTACATTGTCGGAACCTTTTTCTAAATCCTTAAAGTCTATTGACAGTGGTTTATTATTTCTATTTTTCCCATAGGACTTTTACTCCAATTAGTGCAGCCTTTCTTAAATCAAAATTGATCTTCAATCAGTTTTTAATTACTTTTAACATTCTCTTATTTATGACAGGCCTATTTTTCAGCGTCTTTAAGTATGAGTGGGCTTAGCATACGATAGTCTTTTCACATCTACACTCCACAAGCCATTTTACAGCTTGTGGTGGAAGGAACTTTTGGTACCTCTACCTCATGGCCGCTTCCCTGTTCCACAAGCGGTTGGAGCGTAACAAGATTGATTGTCGCTAAACCTCCGTATTAGCTCTTTCTGATCATTTCGACAAACGTATGTGGGAGCAAGTAATATGCCACCCGACTCTTCGTGAAATGTTCTCTCTCAGAATTTCAACAGTAAACCTTTCTGTATTGTACAACGCCTCTCATGTAGTGTCTGCAACTGGAATTTTGTTGAGCATCCCTGTATTGGTCTCACGGTGACTAGACCAGGCCTGGACAAGATTCGCACTCCCATAGTGCACCCGTCCTTCACGACCGCAGCCGAATCTGCTCAGCCTTCTAGCTTCCCCCACCACTGGGCTACTCCCAGCAGCTGAGAGAGTGAGAGAGTTATACGCTAAAGGTTGCACATGCAGGGGACTTAGGAAGACGTGTTTGCGACGCAATGGAACTAACTCTAAGAGGAGATAATGCGGCATACTTTCATAAGCAGGAGATTATTGTGTGTGGCTGTTTTCGATTCTGTATTTTTCTGACAAAGCAACGTCTTACAAATTCGTGGCGCCCTCCATCGGTAATGATGGAATTCAGTATGGTGTTGGCCCACCCTTAGCCTTGATGACAGCTTCCATTCTCGCAGGCATAAGTTCAGTCAGGTGCTGGAAGGTTTCTTGGCGAGTGGCAGCCCGTTCTTGACGGAGTGCTGCACTCAGGAGAGGTATCGATGTCAGTCGGTGAGGTCTGGCATTAAGTCGGAGTTCCAAAACATCCCAAAGGTGTTCAATAGGATTCAGGTCAGTACTCCGTGCACTCCAGTCCATTACAGGGATGTCGTTGTCGTGTAACCACTCCACCACATGCCGTGCATTATGAACAGGTGTACGATCGTGTTGAAAGATGCAATCACCATCCCCGAACTGCTCTTCAACAGTGGGAAGCAAGAGGGTGCTTAAAACATCAAAGTAGGCCTGTACTGTGATAGTTCTACGCAAAACAACAAAGGGTGAAAGCCCCCTCCATGAAAAACACGACCACACCATAACACCACCGCCTCCGAATTCAACTGTTGGCACTACACACGCTGGCAGATGACGTTCACCAGGCATATGCCATACCCACACCCTGCCATCGGATCGCCACATTGTGTACCGTGATTCGTCACGCCACACAACGTTTTTACACTGTTCAATCGTCCAATGTTTACGCTCATTACACCAAGCGAGGCGTCGTTTGGCATTTACCAGCGAGATGTGTGGCTTATGAGAAGCCGTTCGACCATGAAATCCAAGTGTTCTTACCTTCCGCCTAACTGTCATAGTACTTGCAGTGGATCGTGATGCAGTTTGGAATTCCTGTGTGATGGTCTGGTTAGATGTCTGCCTATTACACATTACGATCCTCTTCAACTGTCGGCGGTCTCTGTCAGTCAGCAGAGGCCGGGCTGTACGTTTCTGTGCTGTACGTGTCCCTTCACGTTTCCACTTTACTATCACTTGGGAAACAATGGACCTAGGGATATTTAGAGTATGGAAATCTCGCCTACAGACGTGTGACACAAGTGAGACCCAATCACCTGCCCGCGGAGCCGCCCATTCTGCTCTCTCACGATGTCTAATGCCTACTGAGGTCGCTGATATGGAGAAGGTGGCAGCAAAATTCAGCTAATATGAGAAACTCATATTTTGGGGAGTGTCAGGATACTTTTCATCACATAGTGTATGATCTATGTCTCCTCCTAAACCACTCGACCGTTTCAATCTAACTTAGTATACACATCATTCACTGCCTGAAAAGTGTCACGGGGGGAGTAAGAATCACCCACCTATTTAAGTGAAGGGTCTGGAGGCTGAAAAAGTGGTGTCACCCACGACAAGAGAATACTTTAGTTATCCAGTATTTGAGAATGAAAGCATTTAAAGATCAGCAACAAACTTTATACATAATTTCAAACCTTAATGAAACTTCTTCTCACTGACGACCCAGGTAAAACGATGAAAGGAAAAAAGTTTGTGACTTACAATATTGTCGCTGTTCACGCATGTAAAACTGCCTCATGAAAACTTATTATTGTATAACACTTAGTTAAGGATATAAAAATTCAAACACTGAGGTGTGAAGAAAAAATGCTGCATCATGTATGATGTTTTAATTCCTTGCTTCTTTGCTACTAACTCTGTTTGTAACACATTCCGCAGACAGCATCCACATACACCCCTGAATGTACCTAGATAAATATATCATATTACGACTGTTTAATAAAGAATGATCATAAATTTCTAAAATTTAATCTTGTGCTATTCTGTTAGCTTAATGTGCAACAAACAGGTCGTAGTAGTTTCACTGTTGGGACTCCTGGTTCCCGCCTGTGAGAGGCAGGCAAGGTCAGGCATGTTGAATATCGCCTACTGCTGTAATGGAGGTAACTCACGAGGAACAATATGCGACTTTGCAATTCTACTTTCGTCTCGACAAATCTGTGGTTGAGGCCTATACAATGTTACAGGAGGCCTATGGAGAGTCTGTTCTTCCCTACAGCACAGTTCGAACGCGGCTTAAAATGTTTAACGAGGAGAGACAATCAACTTCAAAGGAAACTGGGCTGGTGCTCCAGTTATTGCTTTTACGCAAGAAAACATCAACACTGTTGCTGTCTTTGTGAGAGAGGATCTACGAATTACCTTAAGATCACTTTCTGAAATACTGAACATTTCATTTGGTGCCACCCACAGATTGGTGACAGAAAAATTACACATGGCACGTGTTTGTGCTCGATGGGTTCCAAGACTGTTAATTCCGGAACAAAAGGACATTTGCGTGCAGGTCTGCATGCAGTTAAGTTGATGTCAGAGGAAGATCCTGATTTTCTTTCAAATGTAATTACTGCTGATGAAACTTGGCTCTATCATTTTGATCCTGAGAACAAACAGCAAAGCTCAGTGTGGAAATCTCCTTCACCACCAACCCTCAAAAAAGCAAAAGTCGTTGGTTCTGCTGGGAAAGTTATTGTCATCTCATTCTTTGATCGTCATGGCTTGGTTTACCAACATGTTGTACCTGCACACACATCAGTAACTGAACAATACTACAGGGATGTTCTGAAAACATTGTAAGTCCATATCAGGTGCTGAAGGCCACAATTCCGTGAAGCAGGCTAGATGCTGCCCTACAATAATGCGCGGCCGCATATTGACAAGCTTAGTTTCCAGCCTGTATTTGAAGACTGGCAGAAACGCTGGGACAAGTGGTTCGCATTCAAGGAAGACTACTTTGAGAAGGGCCATCAAAATTATGAGGATGATTAGAGGTTGTTGTTATTGTTGTTCTTGTTGTGGTCTTCAGTCCTGAGACTGGTTTGATGCAGCTCTCCATGCCACTCTATCCTGTGCAAGCCTCTTCATCTCCCAGTACCTACTGCAACCTACATCCCTCTGAATCTGCTTAGTGTATTCATCTCTTGGTCTCCCTCTAAGATTTTTACCCTCCACGCTGCCCTCCAATACTACATTGGTGATCCCTTGATGCCTCAGAACATGTCCTACCAACCGATCCTTTCTTCTCGTCAAGTTGTGCACAAACTTCTCTTCTCCCCAATCCTATTCAATACCTGCTCGTTAGTTATGTGATCTATCCATCTAATCTTCAGCATTCTTCTGTAGCACCACATTTCGAAAGCTTCTATTCTCTTCTTGTCCAATCTATTTATGGTCCATGTTTCACTTCCATACATGGCTACACTCCATACAAATACTTTCAGAAATGACTTCCTGACACTTAAATCTATACTCGATGTTAACAATTTCTCTTCCTCAGAGACTCTTTCATTGCCATTGCCAGTCTACATTTTATATCCTCTCTACTTCGACCATCATCAGTAATTTTGCTCCCCAAATAGCAAAACTCATTTACTACTTTAAGTGTCTCATTTCCTAATCTAATTCCCTCAGCATCACCAGAGTTAATTTGACTACATTCCATTATCCTCGTTTTGCTTTTGTTGATGTTCATCTTATACCCTCCTCTCAAGACACTGTCCATTCCATTCAACTGTTCTTCCAAGTCCTTTGCTGTCTCTGACAGAATTACAATGTCATCGGCGAACCTTAAAGTTTTTATTTCTTCTCCCTGGATTTTAATACCTACTCCGAATTTTTCTTTTGTTTCCTTTACTGCTTGCTCAATATACAGATTCAATAACATCGGGGAGAGGCTACAACCCTGTCTCACTCCCTTCCCAACGACTGCTTCTGTTTCATGCCCCTCGACTCTCATAACTGCCATCTGGTTCCTGTACAAATTGTAAATAGCCTTTCGCTCTCTTTATTTTACCCCTGCCACCTTTAGAATTTGAAAGAGAGTATTCCAGTCAACATTGTCAAAAGCTTTCTCTAAGTCTACAAATGCTAGAAACGTAGGTTTGCCTTTCCTTAATCTTTCTTCTCAGATAAGTCGTAAGGTCAGTATTGCCTCACGTGTTCCAGTATTTTACGGAATCCAAACTGATCTTCCCCGAGGTCGGCTTCTACTAGTTTTTCCATTCGTCTGTAAAGAATTCGTGTTAGTATTTTGCAGCTGTGGCTTAACAGACTGATTGTTTGGTAATTTTCACATCTGTCAACACCTGCTTTCTTTGGGATTGGAATTATAATCTTCTTCTGGACGTCTGAGGATATTTCACCTGTTTCATACACCTTGCTCACTATACGGTAGAGTTTTGTCAGGACTGGATCTCCAAAGGCCGTCAGTAGTTCCAATAGAATGTTGTCTATTCCGGGGGCCTTGTTTCGACTCAGGTCTTTCAGTGCTCTGTCAATCTTTTCACGCAGTATCGAATCTCCCATTTCGCCTTCATCTACATCCTCTTCCATTTCCATAATATTGTCCTCAAGTTCATCGCCCTTGTATAGACCCTCTATATACTCCTTCCACCTTTCTGCTTTCCCTTCTTTGCTTAGAACTGGGTTGCCATCTGAGCTCTTGATGTTCATACAAGTGGTTCTCTCATCTCCAAAGGTCTCTTTAATTTTCCTATACGCAGTATCTATCTTACCCTAGTGAGATAAGCCTCTACATCCTTACTTTTGTCCTCTAGCCATCCCTGCTTAGCCATTTTGCACTTCCTGTCGATCTCATTTTTGAGACGTTTGTATTCCTTTTTGCCTGCTTCATTTATTGCATTTTTATATTTTCCCCTTTCATCAATTAAATTTAATATTTCTTCTGTTACCCAAGGATTTCTACTACCCCTCGTCTTTTTACATACTTGATCCTCCGCTGCCTTCACTACTTCATCCCTCAAAGCTACCCATTCTTCTTCTACTGTATTTCTTTCCCCCATTCCTGTCAATTGATCCCTTAAGCTCTCCCTGAAACTCTGTACAACCTCTTGTTCTTTCAGTTTATCCAGGTCCCATCTCCTTAAATTCCCCCTTTTTTCCAGTTTCTTCAGTTTTAATCTACAGTTCATAACCAATAGATTGTGGTCAGAGTCCACATCTGCCCCTGGAAATGTCTTACAATTTAAAACTTGGTTCCTAAATCTCTGTCTTACCATTATATAATCTACCTGGCACCTTTTAGTATCTCCAGGGTTCTTCCATGTATACAACCTTCTTTCATGATTCTTAAACCAAGTGTTAGATATGATTAAATTTGTGCTCTGTGCAAAATTCTACCAGGCGGCTTCCTCTTTCATTTCTCTCCCCCAATCCATATTCACCTACTACGTTTCCTTCTCTCCCTTTTCCTACAACTGAATTCCAGTCACCCATGACTATTAAATTTTCGTCACCCTTCACTATCTGAATAATTTCTTTTATTTCATCATACATTTCTTCAATTTCTTCGTCATCTGCAGAGCTAGTTGGCATATAAACTTGTACTACTGTAGTAGGTGTGGGCTTCGTATCTATCTTGGCCACAATAATGCGTTCATTAGGCTGTTTGTACTAGCTTACCCGCATTCCTATTTTCCTATTCATTATTAAACCTACTCCTGCATTACCCCTATTTCATTTTGTGTTTATAACCCTGTAGTCACCTGACCAGAAGCCTTGTTCTTCCTTCCACCGAACTTCACTAATTCCCAGTATATCTAACTTTAACCTATCCATTTCCCTTTTTAATTTTTCTAACCTACCTGCCCGATTGAGTGATCTGACATTCCACGCTCCGATCCGTAGAACGCCATTTTTCTTTCTCCTGATAACGACATCCTCTTGAGTAGTCCGCGCCCGGAGATCCGAATGGGGGACTATTTTACCTCCGGAATATTTTACTCAAGAGGACGCCATCATCATTTAATCTTACAGTAAAGCTGCATGCCCTCGGGAAAAATTACGGCCGTAGTTTCCCCTTGCTTTCAGCCGTTCCCAGTACCAGCACAGCAAGGCCGTTTTGGTTAATGTTACAAGGACAGGTCAGTCAATCATCCAGACTGTTGCCCTTGCAACTACTGAAAAGGCTGCTGCCTCTCTTCAGGAACCACACGTTTGTCTGTCCTCTCAACAGATACCCCTCCGTTGTGGCTGCACCTACGGTACGGCTATCTGTATCGCTGAGGCACGCAAGCCTCCCCACCAACGGCAAGGTCCATGGTTCATGGGGGGAGGTATGTTATCAATAAAATATGATCGTTCTTTCTTGAACAACCCTCGTACAGTAAACAATTCAGGAGATAAGACGTAAGTAACAGCGAGAGCGTGAGAAACTGCTGCATCATGCATGATATTTTAATTTATTACTTCTTCACTACTGACTCTATACACAACGCGGTTCGCAGGCAGTAGGTACACATATCAGTCTATGTACCTGCAAAATTATATCATTGTACAGCACATAGTGCAGGAAAACTGACGTCATAAACTTTAAGCTGCATGAAAATGAATCTGTAGGGCAAAATTCATTATACGTACAGGTGAAGTATGTGTACCAATAAGGGTGAAAAATGAATATGTGTGAAATACATTTTGCATGTGCATACACGAGTAAAGCTACGGATAAAAAGCTCATCGTAAACCCCTGGAATGATTTCAGTTACAATGTGGAAAGAAATATTGTAGGGGTAAAAACCGCCAGCCTCCTGTTGGGGTGAATGTGATAACGTGGAGAGAGAAGGGAGGACAAAGAGACGGAGAGGCAGTGAGGCGTAGGGAGATGGGCACAGCTATGTGGAGGATGAAATGGGCACAGATAGGGGAGAGGGAAATAGGCAAAGCGAGGGGGAAGTAGGAGTTGGACAGAGAGAGGAGGGAAAAAGACGCTGGGTTTCTCATATAATATTTAATGTACCTGGAGCTACGGTTTGTGATACAGTCAAACACATGGAGTTGTGTGGATTAAAATCAGCTAAACGTGAACGTTGGCAGGACTTTGTCAACTTCATAAGAGAGAGAGAGAGAGAAAAAACATTCACACAGATGTGTTGAACCGAACACTGAAATAACTTCATGCAGTCGATGACATTGCTCCTGGGGTAACATTTTATAAAAGCCTTGTAACTTCCTGGACTGGACAACATGTTGTTGAGCTGGGTGCTGCACTGTACTTGTATCAGCTAAAGATGGAAATAACGATGTACTCAGCAGCCAAAAGTGAAAACTGTCTGGCAAATAAATCAAAATCCGTCTTCAGTTGTCTAATGTGTTGGAATCTATTTTGGAACATAGTCAGTCATATCTGGTCCACAAATGATTGCCATGAGTTATAGGAAATGTTTCATGTCATGAACTTTAAGCTGATTTTTCCACAGGATTACTTTTGGTTTGATAGCATCAATCTTGTCTGCCATTTCTGTGACCAAACGGTTCCCTCCTTGCATTAAGACGCTTAATGGATTCAAACAAATGGTGATGTCGACCATAATAGATTTTGTCAACACTCTACTTGCACTTAACTGAGTTTTTATCCCTAATGGCCGCCCTTAGTTCAACTAGCATACAACGTCGTTCATCAGAAGACAAGTGCATCACATAATCCTTGTGGCTGGTGTGGTAATGACGTTCGGATAAGTGTTTTTCTTGCTCATAATAGAGTGATGGCATATCAATCTTTCAACGACACCAAAAGTAAGGCAATTCCCATTCAGCACTGAACGGTGTGGCTTCCCCACTTTATCTTTCCTGCAGAAGTATGCAGACATCGTAGTATTGCATAAAATAAGTATACTTTAACCCAAGGTGCGCTCTCAGTAAACCGCTTGATGTCTGGCAAAGCGACTGCTTTGCTCTATATCGGCGTGAGGCTGCAGCCTTCATTTTCCTCTCTCCACCCGCCCCTCAACCACACTCGCTGCTGTGCTCGGAGCGCTAGGCAGGAGTAAGGCTGGAGCGGGGATGGAGCGCTCGCGCTCGCCAAGCGTTGTTTGGCCAGGCCTGGACTGGACGAGCCCGTAAAGAGATGCGCCGCACTTCGTTGAATCTTTTCTATCTATTTCATAAGACCAATCTGGTAAGAATCCTACACTGATGAGCAGTTCTCAAGAGTTGTTCGAACAAGTTTTCCATAGGACACTTCTCTTGTGAATGAATTATGTTCCCTAACGATACTTCTGAAGAACCTCAGCCTGCTTTTTCTACTGTGCAAATAAACTGAAAATTGTACAGCCCATAACAAACAACGTTTCATTTTGAAAATTTGCACTGAAGTAGTGGGCAGAGTTCATTGAACACTTAAATACTATCTCTCTACCGTCCCACTCTCGAATATGTGCTCATTCCACTTAAAGCTGCTCTGGATGGCTACACCTGGGTATTTTACGATAGTTACTGTCTCCAGTGAAAAGAAATGTTAGTGCTTCCCGTAGGGTAGACCGGTCGCCTGGTGCAAGTCTTTTTAGGTGACGCCATTGCGGCAACTTGCGCGTCGATGGGGATGAGATGATGATGACGAAGACAACTAAGCACCCAGTCCCAGAGCGGCAAAAAATATCATACCCAGTCGGGAAGAGATCCCGGATCCCTAAGCGTGGCATTCCGTCACACTCACGACTTTTTTTACCTCATTTTGTTCTATATTGTTCGTTGAATTTGTTTGGGGCGGACGTCTGATGACACCCGTTCAGGTTCTTCGTTGATCTGTCACTCAATTTTTCATTACAGAGGGTAGCTAACCCTCTGACCGAACGCGCTGAGCTACCGTGTCGGTACTACTCAGCTATCGAGGCAGACCCTGTCTCGACTGATTTGTCATCAATAGTGTAATTTTACAGTAGTGGATTTCTTGTGCATATGGACAATATGTCACATTTATTTACCAACAGAGTCAACTATCAGTCCCCACACATTCATCAACCCTTTCAGGTCTTCCTGCTGTTCGTTATAATCTTCTGCCATTGCTACCTTCTTATACACGACCATATCCTCTCCAAGCAACGCCAAGGAGCTTCTGACCTTATCCAGTAGACCATTTATTCTTGCTTTCGTGTACTCCGGAAATTACCTTTATATCTGTCGATTTTTCTCCGTTAAGAGCAACATGTTGAGTTTTATCTGTAAGTAAGTCTTGAATCGAATATAAAATCTGATCTAGCACTCGGCAAGTTAGTATTTTCTTTCGTTTAACGACAGGGCGGAACTGTACCAGATGCCTTCCGCAAGTGAAGCAACACAGCCTCTACCTGGCTCTCTAGGTCTCACGGATAAACAGAGCGACCTGAGTTTCGACAGATCTCTGCGAAATTCGTACTGATTTTATGCAGGACATTTTCGTTATCCAAAAAGTTCATAATATGTGAGGGTAAAACATGATCCATAATCCTGTAACAGCTTGACGTCAACGACATAGGCATGTAATTATGTGCGACTTCTCTTTCAAAGCAGAAATGACCTGAACTTTCTTCCAGGCGCTAGGAACCGTTCGTTGCTCCACCGACGTATGATAACCTCTGCGCCGGTCGGTGTGGCCGAGCGGTTCTATGCGCTTCAGTCTGGAACCGCGCGCCCGCTACGGTCGCTGGTTCAAATCCTGCCTCGGGCATGGATGTGTGTGATGTCCTTAGGTTAGTTAGGTTTAAGTAGTTCTAAGTTCTAGGGCACTGATGTCCTCAGATGTTCAGTCCCATAGTGCACAGAGCCATTTGAACCATATAACCTCTGCTAGTAGGGGAGCGAGTGCTTCCTCATCTGGTCCAGATGTCTTTCCACTAATAAACTACTGTACTCGTACTTGCATTTCCATTCCGTGATCAATTGCCAGCCACTCTGGCCGAGCAGTTCCAGGCGCTTCAGTCTGGAACAGCGATGCTACGGTCGCAGGTTCGAATCCTGCCTCGCGTATGGATGTCTGTGATGTCCTTAGGGTAGTTAGGTTTAAGTAGTTCTAAGTCTAGAAGACTGATGACCTCAGATGTTAAGTCCCATAGTACTTGGAGCCATTTTTTGATCAATTATCTCAAAACTCTACTGTTTCGACGTTGGAGTGATTGTTGAAAGAAGGGATCATATTACGATTTTCCACAGTGAACCACTTTCGGGAGATGGCATTTAGTATTTCGACATTCTCTCTGCCATTTTCTAATTCAGTACGGTCACTGAACCACTGAATAGGTGGTTTCGATCTGCATATTGATTTTACGTCAGACTAGACCGCGTTAGCATTTTCTGTCAGATCCATTGGCAAAATTTTACTTTCACTTGTCTGACGTGGTTTTCTTAGATACTGGTACAAGGAACGACTTCTGAAATCTTCAGCGATTTCTGCCTTTTTGTACATCCCATACATCGTACGGGGTAGCATCTTTTGGTTTTATTTCTGCAACTGCTTCGTCGAACTGTGCCTAGTATTTTTGGTCTAACTTCACGCTATAAACATCCTTCATCCCAGCCCTCTAACTTCATGCTATAAACATCCTTCATCCCAGCCCTTCATCGTATAATGTATATACGTATTCCTTCCAATGTTCCTCGGAGGTGAGGAATTGGTGTCACCGGCGACCAGAACTAAACTCATCTGGAACTGGAGCACTCCACTGAATCACAAACGATTTTATTAGCGAGTGATCATTTAGGTGGTACTTTTACACCTATTAGAGCTACGTTGAATTTCAGGAATAAATTAAGGCAAAGACAGGCCTGTGATGAAAATGACGATGATAGTTTATGACAAACGAAAGTTTGGGTCGGCCCGCGGATCGTGCTCGGATAGACTAAGCGATAAGGTGACTGCACACGATAGGTGAGAAATCCGGGTTCGAGTCCCGGTCTGACACAAAT
This sequence comes from Schistocerca gregaria, assembly GCF_023897955.1. Taxonomy (NCBI): domain Eukaryota; kingdom Metazoa; phylum Arthropoda; class Insecta; order Orthoptera; family Acrididae; genus Schistocerca; species Schistocerca gregaria. The sequence continues at coordinate 795,181,998 of NC_064922.1, read as the reverse complement.
TTTCATATGTCGCTTTAGGTAGTACACCTACAGCTATTATTGTTGAATAAATTTCGGTAAAAGAGTTACTTCGAAGAAGCTCCGTGTGCAGATGGCCTTGCTTTTAAGTTGGAGAGAGCAAACAGGAATCAATTTCTGAGAGGTATTATTGTCACCACTTGGCGAATTTTACAACGGTTACACTTTAGGGCCGCGGTGAAGCCCCCCTTAAACGTCTTTAGGCGTAATCTTTTTGGCGACACGCTTCGTGGACCAGAAAGGAACGTGGCAGCCGACAGTCTCCGCCTCCTGTGTTAATAACAGAGGCGCCCGCTCTGCCCGTAATTAGACTGCTAAATTCGCCCTCTAGTGTCAAGGGCATTCACAGAGCGCACGGCGCACTGCTCGAGTTCGTAGAACCGTTCGGTACTGCGGAATGTTCCATGCGACGCAAGCGGCCGGCATGAATTCCAGTGCGGCCTCCCGTGCGACTGGCACCGTCGAGCCTGTCACGTGACCATGACGTCTCCAGAAGCACCTCTGGCCGTTTCAGCTACAGCTGCGTCCAGAATGCATAAGACTCAAAGTGTCGCCGAAGAACTGTTAAGTTGGTCACCGAAAATACACTGATCAGTCAGAACATTATGACCACCTACCTAATAGCCGGTATGTCCACCTCTGGCACAGGTAACAGCGGCGACGCGTCGTGGCGTTGAAGCAATGAGGTCTTCACAAGTCGCTGGATGAATTTGGCACCACATCTGCACACACAAGTCACCTAATTCCCGTAAATTCTGTGGAGGGAGGCGATGAACTCTGATGCCACGTTCAGTCACATCCCAGATGTGTTCGATCAGGTTCATATCTGGCGAGTTGGGAGGGTGGGAGGAGGGGAGGGCAGCACATCAATCGGAACTCGCCACTGCGTTCATCGAACCACTCCATGACACTGCTCACCTTGTGACATGGCGCATTATCTCGTTGGAAAATGCCACTTAGCTCAGGAAACATGATCGTCAGGAAGAGGTGTACGTGGTCTGCAGTCGGTATACGATACTCCTTGGCCGTCATGGTGACTTGCACGAGCTCCAGTGCAACCATGGATGCCCACGTGAATATTCACCAGAGCAGAATGGGGCCGCAGCCAGCTTGTCTCCGTCCTGTAATACAGGTGTCAAGGAGCTGTTCTCTAGGAAGATCACGAATTCGCGCCGTCCCATCGGCATGAAGAAGAAGGTATCGGGATTCATCAGACGTGCAATGCTCTGTCACTGTGCCAACGTCCAGTGCCGGTGGTCAAGTGCCCATTTCAGCGGTAGTTGCCAACGTCGTGGTGTTAACAATAGCACACGCAGGGGTCGTCAGCTGCGGAGTGGCGCCGTTGGGAGTGCTCAGTGCACTTTGGCCACAGTTCTCCACATGACCTGTTCCACCAGTCTGCCCAGCCTGCGACTTCCGACATCTGTAGTGAGCGTTGGCCGCCCAACCCCACAATGTCTCGACATGGTTTCACCTTGGTTTCGCCCCTTATTGAAGACACTGACCACCGCACTCCTCGAACACCCGACTAGTCTTGCAGTTTCCGAAGTGCTCGTCCCGTACCTCCAGCCCATCACAATCTGCCCTCGGTCAAACTCAGATAAATCGCGCGCCTTCCCCGGACAGCACGCTCGCTGATAATACAGGCACAGTACGTTGTGTCTGACTAGCAGTCACTCCTCTTCAGTTAACTCTGATATCATCTGGACGGGTTTATATCGATAATAGTCTGATGGTCATAATGTTTTGGCTGATCAGTTTAGGCACCCCCTTACCTAAAAGATCACGATAAGTGCAATTAGGATTTGGGTTCCGTACAGATTTATGTTTATGGATGGTTCATCCATCCTAGGAAATCGATACTGGCAAGCTGTACGTCTGCCCGTTACTGAGAAACAGGGTAATTTTCTGGTACACCCCTACTGCAGTACTTTAGGTGTTTCCATTGTGGGTGAGACTTGTGGTTTGTATCTTGTGGTGGATTAAGAGCCTGTGACGGTTTCCAACTGTACCGACAGTGGAATTGTATATAATCTCGGAAATATCGTGTGGCATGAGGGCGAACTTATTCGTCCTGAGTTGGCCGCCTGACATTTTTCAATTCCACACGCACCGCCGTACCTGAGAGTCTAATTGATTTGACCAGACCAGAAAACGGGAGCACCTTACACTGAAATCTGCCGGGATTTCATGGCTCCCTCCGCTTTCTGGTAATCACAACGCCACACCGCGTAGTTCGCATATTTTCGTGGACAGCTGCTGCAGCTGCAGCTGCTGCATCGACTGCTCCTCACCCACAAGACGCTGTTCTCTGCTGCTGACTGAGTCAAGGCGAAAGGGTAAAATACCGCTGAACCGGCGGAGGGTTGTTAAATGATATTCACAGCTCCCTGTTCTCAGATGTGCCATAGTTTGTGGTAGGCTGTTTAGGTTTTTATGTTGGTAATGCCACGTAGTACTCTGTATGAAAATCACTGACTGTGCTGTGTGCAGTCTGTGGCTGATTTGCATTGTTGGAATATTTGCTATTGTAGTGTTGGTCAGTTGGATGTGAACAGCGCGTAGCGTTGCGCAGTTGGAGGTGGATGTGGGGAGAGAGATTGGAGACTTTTGAGAGCGGACGATCTGGACGTGTGTCCGTCAGAAAAAGGAAATTTGTAACACTGTATGTCATGAACTGATATATTTATTATGACTTTTGAATACTATTAAGGTAAATACATTGTTTGTTCCCAATCAAAATCTTTCATTTACTAACTATGCCTATCAGTAATTAGTGCCCTCCGTAGTTACAATCTCTTATTTAGCTGCCAGTATTGGCGCTCGCTGTATTGCAGTAGTTCGAGTAATGAAGATTTTTGTGAGGTAAGTGATTCATGAAAGGTATAGGTTATTGTTAGTCAGGGCCATTCTTTTGTAGAGATTATTGGAAGTCAGACTGCGTTGCGCTAAAAATATTGTGTGTCAGTTTATTGCTTATCAGAATAAGTAAAGAGAGAAATGTATGAGTACGTTCAGTTTTGCTTAGCTGCTTTAAAGTCAAATAACGTAGAGGTTTTCCAACACCGTCATTTATAAATTTTTCGAAGGGGATGTTCAAGTTGACCGTAGTTGAGTTGGGCTTCACAGTGGATTCATGTAAAGAAAATCAGATTGCTCTGTAAAAGGGATTAATTCAGTGGAGAATTTGTGTAGCTTCCAGCCCAATTCCTTATCTCATTTGTGTTTGTCATTTTTGTGTAAGATATATCAGCTAGTTGTAGTTATTAAAGGTTTAATAAAACTTGTCGTTTTTTCTGAACTTAAATATGCCACCGCTCTGATTCATACTCCCTCTATTATTCACTGTTTTCATTTTATGGTGGTGGTAGATGAGTAGCTTCAATCGGACTTATATTTATGATAAAAGCGAGCGACGGCTTGCAGAGTGTTAAGAACGTTTGTTTTATGTAAAAGGCTTTAAGAGTTTTCACACAAAAAATTCGGAGGCACTGCTTTTCTTCTCACAAAGGCAGAGCCTATGTTGGTGTATGTATAAACTTTTACATATCGACATAAACTCTGTCTTTCTTTTTTGTTGCATATTTTTTAAATAGTTTTATTGTAACGTGTTTAAAAATTGCAAATTGTAATTATGTGTGCCTCATACAAGAGAGCAACTTAGCATTTACGCTAGCCAGCGTTAACAAGCACACTCTGTGAAATAAAATCGTATATGACTTTAAGTTTGCCTTCGCCTAAGGCTGGCCTGAAAAATTTCCTGTTTCTGAAAAAATTCCGTAAATTTGGCAACTGATAATACTACTTGCGTTTGTAATGACATATCATCCATGACGGCAGTGCCTCTGGGCTTAAGCCGCGAGCGCGCCAACTAGTGCTCTTAAGCGGGAACGGCCGCCAGCCACACACTCGGCTGTTAGTAGCACACATGTTTAGTTGAAATCTCATACAAAACTTATGTTGCTTTTGACGTTATTCGCCAAGTTTGTGAAAGTTCTATGTTCACTTTGTACCTAAGGATATGTATTACGTTCTAAATGGCTTGTTTCTACATGGTGGTTCAGTATAGGGGCTCCATTTATACACGTCTGTAATTTTGCAAGATTGTAACGAAATATATTCGTCACCAGGTTGTCTGAAGATGGGCAGAGTCCAAAACGCATAATAAATTAAAAAAAGGGTCCAGAAACATCGTATGACCATTATTTCGCTACAAACCAGCTATTTTAAAATTATTTTTATTTTTGCAGTTACAATGAGCGCACGCCTCTGTCACGACTTTCAGTCGCGTCTACGATGTAGTTTGTATTAAACGCCACCGGGGAAGGCGCAGATAGCGGTGATTAGGGTTCTATTGTGGTTGTCAATGGAATTTTTTCAACCTTGGAATGTATGAAATATTTCAATTGTGCCATCTGTTCTCTTTTCTTCGTTTGTCGACATCTTGCTCTACTGTCATCTGTGTGATCTTGAGTGACTTCTCAGATGTGCTAAGTGCCTCAGACTTTTAGCAGATGGAACCACCTTGTGGATATGTGGCAATGTAGTTTTCTACAGACCACTCAGAATAAAATTGGGCGTAAAATAAAACCCGTGTTATCTGGTTTAAAATTTAATTAACGACTTCCGGTCTTGTGGCGGTCCTTTTCTTCAGAACACAGAGTGGAGGTAATTTGTCATAGCGCCGCAGCAGGCGCACTGGACGAAGATTAGTTATGCCCTGCGGCTACGAGTGATCAGCAGTGGTATTTGTTCAAGCATGGTGTGTATGAAGTTTGAATCATTCGACTGCACCTTCTATCACATTTTATCAGTTTGATCGGTTGTCTTCGAGGTGATCCTGTGTGCTCTTTCTACTGTGCTAAGTGGCTCAGCTATTTAACAGATGTGACACCTTTTCGATGCGTGGCATTGGAGTTTTCTACGGAGCACGCAGTATTAAACTGAGCATAAAATAAAGCTCTGTAGTATCTGGTTTAAATTTTGATTGACGGCTTCCACTCTTGTTGGAGCTCTTTTCTCCGGAACACAGAGGGGGGGGGGGGGGGGGGGGAGGTAATTTGTCATAGCGCCGCAGCAGGAGCGCTGTATGGGTTAGCAATGCTCTGTAGCTATTGATCATCAGGAGCATTTATTCAAGCACGGTGTTTATGAAGCTTGAATCATTCGACTGCACCTTCTATCATTGTTATCACTTTCTTTCAAAATGGTTCAAGTGGCTCTGAGCACTATGGGACTTAACTTCTGAGGTCATCATTCCCCTAGAACTTAAAACTACTTAAACCTAACTAACCTAAGTACGTCACACACATCCATGCCCGAGGCAGGGTTCGAACCTGCGACCGTAGCGGTCGTGCGGCTCCCGACTGTAGCGCGTAGAACCGCTCGGCCACGCAGGCCGGCTATCACTTTCTTTGCTCGAATTATTGATCGTTTGTCTTCTATATGATCTTTTGTGCTCTTTCTACAGTGTTAAGTAGCTGAACCATGTAGCAGAAGGGGCCACCTGGTGGTTGCGTGGCAATGGAGTTTTCTCTGGAGCTCTCAGAATAAAACTGAGCATAAAATAAAGTCCTGTCGTATCAGGTTTAAATTTTGACTAACGACTTTTAATCTTGTGGTGGTTCTTTTCTTCAGAAGACAGAATGGAGGTAATTTATCATACAGCCGTCCGCGGCTAGTGGTCTAGCGGTAGCGTTCTCGCTTCCCCCGCACGGGGTCCCGGGTTCGGTTCCCGGCGGGGTCAGGGATTTTCTCTGCATCGAGATGCCTGTCTTGTCTTTCATCATCATTTCATCCTCATTCACTCGCAAGTCGCCATAGTGGCGTTAAAGAACTTGTGGAGCGGCGGCCGAACCGCCCCGCGAGGAGTCTCCAGGCCACAAATGCCATACGCTCATCATCATCATCATACAGCCCGGGAGCAGTACGGGTCGACGATCAGCAGTGCACTGCGGCTACGAGTGCTGACCGTCAGGGGTGTTTCTTCAAGTATGATGTGCGGAAAGTTTAAGTCATTCGATTGGATAGACAATTCCCTTTTCACTTGCTATGCTCGATTTATTGATCGCATGTCTTCTAGGTGCTCTTGTGTGCTCTCTCCACTATGCCAAGTAGCTCAGCCATTTACACTACTGGCCATTAAAATAGCTGCACCAAGAAGAAATGCAGATGATAAACGGGCAATCATTGGACAAATGTATTTTACTAGAACTGACATGTGATTACATTTTCACACAATTTGGGTGCATAGATCCTGAGACATCAGTACCCAGACCAACCATCTCTGGCCGTAATAACGACTTTGATACGCCGGGACATTGAGTCAAAAAGAGCTTGGATGGCGTGTATTGGTACTGCTGCCCATGCAGCTTCAACACGATACCACAGTTCATCAAGAGTAGTGACTGGCGTATTGTGACGAGCCAGTTGCTCGGCCACCATTGACCAGACGTTTTCAATTGGTGAGAGATCTGGAGAATGTGCTGGCCAGAGCAGCAGTCGAACATTTTCTGTATCCAGAAAGGCGAGTACAGGACCGCAACATGCGGTCGTGCATTATCCTGCTGAAATGTAGGGTTTCGCAGGCATCGAATGAAGGGTAGAGCCACGGGTCGTAACACATCTGAAATGTAACGTCCACTATTCAAAGTGCCGTCAATGCGAACAAGAGGTGACCGAGACGTGAAACCAATGGCATCGCATACCATCATGCCGGGTGATACGCCAGTATTGCGATGATGAATACACGTTTCCAATGTGCGTTCACCGCGATATCGTCAAACACGGATGCGACCATCATGATGCTGTAAACAGAACCTGGATTCATCAGAAAAAAATGACGTTTTGCCATTTGTGCACCCAGGTTCGTCGTCGAGTACACCATCGTAGGGGCTCCTGTCTGTTATGCAGCGTCTAGGGTAACCGCGGCCATGGTCTCCGAGCTGATAGTCCATACTGCTGCAAACGTCGTCGAACTGTTCGTGCAGATGGTCATTGTCTTGCAAACGTCCCCATCTGTTGACTCAGGGATCGAGACGTGGCTGCACGATCCGTTACAGCCATGCGGATGAGATGCCTGTCATCTCGACTGCTTGTGATACGAGGCCGTTGGGATCCAGTACGGCATTCCGTATTACCCACCTGAACCCACCGATTCCATTTTCTGCTAACAGTCAATGGATCTCGACCAACGTGAGCAGCAATGTCGCGATACGATAAACCGCAATCGCGATAGCCTACAATCAGACCTTTTTCAAAGTCGGATACGTGATGGTACGCATTTCTCCTCCTTACACGAGGATCACAGCAACGTTTCACCAGGCAACGCCGGTCAACTGCTGTTTGTGTATGAGAAATCGGTTGGAAACTTTTCTCAAGTCAGCACGTTGTAGGTGTCGCCACCGGCGCCAATCATGTGTGAATGCTCTGAAAAGCTAATCATTTGCATACCACAGCATCTTCTTCCTGTCTGTTAAATTTCGCGTCTGTAGCACGTCATCTTCGTGGTGTAGCACTTTTAATGGCCAGTAGTGTGGCAGATGGGACCACCTGGTGGATGCGTGGCAATGGAGTTCTCTCCAGAGCACTCAGGGTAAAGCTTGGCATAAAATAAAGCCTTGTGGTATCTGGCTGTGATTTTAATTACCGGTTTCCGGTCTTGTGGTGGTTCTTTCCTTCGGAACACAGAGGGGAGGTAATTTGTAATAGCGCTGTGGCAGACGACGAGGGAGGCGAGACGATTAGCGCTCGACCGCAAGACGTCGGCGGTGGCGTTGACCAGCGGGTCGCGAGGGGAAGGCGGCCGGCGGCCGCGTCACGTGTCGCGGTGCAGCAGCCAGCGGCAGCGGTGCAGCGGATCGTTACCGCGTGGAGCGGAGCGCGCTGACTGTTTGAATGGCGGAGCGGCGGAGAGGCGCCGCGGACAGAGAGGGAAAAAGACGGTGCGAGGGAGCGCGACAGCGACAGCGCGAGGCGGCGGAGGAAGGGAAGGGGTGGCGGACAGGCGCGAGTGGTGGGGGGGGGGGGGGGGGGGGGACAACGCGTGAAGGCGGGTGGCGACCCGACCCTGGCCAGGCGGCTGCGGCGAGATCAATATTCACGCTCAGGCCGGCCAGACGGACGCGTGGGCGGCAAAGCGGAGCAGGCACAGGCAGAGGCAGAGGCAGAGGTGCAGACAGCGCGCGCCACGGACAAAGGGGGCAGCAGCGCCGCCGGTTCCACTGCCGCGCCGGCTGCGTCTGCCTCTGGAGGCCTCGCACGAACAGGTGGAAGCGAGAACGGCCGTTAAGCCTTTAAACGGAGGTCGTCGTAAGAGTCTACGTCTTCAGCTAGATACGTACTCCGTGAGCCACCGTGTGGTGGACGGCGGAGGGCACCTTGTACCTCTACTACTACTACTTACATTTCCTGTCCCACTCGCGAATGGAACGACGGAAACGGAATATCTATGCGACTGCTTACGAGCCCTAATTTCTCGTATCTTGTCTTTCTGGTCCTCGTGTGAAATGTCCGTTGGCGACAATAGAATCGTGCTGAAGTCAGCCGCAAATACCGGTTCTCTAAATTTTCTCAGTAGTGTTTCGCGAAAAGAGCACTGTCTTCCCTCCAGGTATCCTTCTCCAGTCAACAAAGGAAAATTAGGGGAATAAATTCGTGTAGTTGCAAATTTTGTTCTGTGGTGGGATTGAGTCCAATGTTTTACATACCGGTACTACAATTCCCTACCATTAGGTTGTGAGAGTGGGGGTGGGTGTGGGAGGTTGGCATTTAAATAATACTTTATATACCGTATTTATCTTGAATAACTCGAAAACCTCAGCCTCTAGCGAAATCGTTTCCCAGTCATAATTAAACTACATTAAATTTACTACAAAGGAGGTGCTATTCTGTTCTAGGACTAATGTTTTCCGTGTTGCAGGGGATGGAAAAATCGGAAATTATTAAAGGTAATTATATACAATAAAAATTAATGTTTTCTAATAAATGGATTGGGTTAACAAAAAATATTAATTGTGCGCAGCACATCTAAGTCCAATAGAGACGTATTTAGGGGTAAATTGAATTCTGGCGGTGTAACAGGGTGCAGTGGGTAAGGGGAAGGCGGTAGATGGCGAGGATGGGCCGTGAGGGGGGGGGGGGGGGTGAGGGGAAGGCCGAGCGGTTCTGGGAGCTTCAGTCTGGAACCGCGTGACCGCTACGGTCGCAGGTTCGAATCCTGCCTCGGACATGGATGTGTGTGATGTCCTTAGGTTATTTAGGTTTAACTAGTTCTAAATTCTAGGCGACTGATGACCTCAGAAGTTAAGTCGGATAGTGCTCAGAGCCATTTGAACGATTTTTTGAGGGAGGGGAGGAGGAGGTGAGAATATTATGGGATACGGACATCGGGGCAGAGTGCGATGAACTGTCTCTTTCTGTATTACTTTAGGGTTGTAAATGTCGTTTATACTATAGAGCCGATGTCGTAATGTAATGCGAAAATACTAATGAATTGGTGCATGTTATGTTTGACTCACAGAGCATTGGGCAGTAGTCGTCTGGATGCGAGTAATGGAATGGCCTTTTGGCGAATCCTCAGAATTACAGGTTAATATCCGTAATACTGGTTTGCTGCAGAAATCGTGAGCATATTATAAGTTCAAACATAACAAACTTTCTGCTGTATCCTGTTATAACATATTAAGGTCACCATTCATCAGACAAATGGGACCCCTTCGTCTACCCTACATTTTCGTAAACTCAAGTCAGTACGTCCCTGTATCTTTCATCTTGGAGAACCCTGGCCTTCTAATGCACCTCTGTCAACACATCTCACCTTCTCTCCGTTTATAAACACTCCACATTCTTTCCGTGGGTAATTTTAATCATATCCCAGACGTAAAATTGTCCGCAAGATAAACCCTTCCGTCCCCTAATGAGGGCTTCAACTTATCATATACCTACCTCACGAATACAGTCGTTAGTTGATCACCTAAATCAATCGAATACAGGTTTTCAAGATAAGCAAACAGCTACTGCCGGCCGCGGTGGTCTCGCGGTTCTAGGCGCGCAGTCCGGAGCCGTGCGACTGCTACGGTCGCAGGTTCGAATCCTGCCTCGGGCGTGGATGTGTGTGATGTCCTAAGGTTAGTTAGATTTAAGTAGTTCTAAGTTCTAGGGTACTGATGACCACAGCAGTTGAGTCCCATAGTGCTCAGAGCCAGCTACTGCCCACTTGTGTGTGAGCTACGCATGTGTACAGTGTTGACATCAGCAGAAGAGCAAATGACGTGCCTGGCGCGATCTAACGTAAGTGCAACAAATCATGTGTGTGGTTAAAGCTCAGGTGACTCACTATAATCCCACTTGCTGCTCAGCAAAATATGGAACGCACGGCCTCTAAATGTATGTCACTATATAGCTCCTAAACGTACGTGTCTGAATACTGCTGTAGTTACATGTACGGCTGTAATATTCAAATCTGATTCTTGTATACTGTTCTCCTGTTCTGTATAGATGGTATTTATAGCCCTGCACAGATATTCAATTCTCTATCCGCAAGTTTTCAAACGATTCTTGAAAGACACGTATAAGAACATTTTATTGTTATTTAGTTATATAGACATAATATCGATAGACTTGAGAATATTCCAAATATCTACGAACGACGATTTACTATTGCTTATTGTGTTAGGATTTTTAAGCATGCTACCTCTTTGTCCCCCCCCCCCCCCCCCCCCCATGAACCATGGACCTTGCCGTTGGTGGGGAGGCTTGCGTGCCTCAGCGATACAGATGGCCGTACCGTAGGTGCAACCACAACGGAGGGGTATCTGTTGAGAGGCCAGACAAACGTGTGGTTCCTGAAGAGGGGCAGCAGCCTTTCCAGTAGTTGCAGGGGCAACAGTCTGGATGATTGACTGATCTGGCCTTGCAACATTAACCAAAACGGCCTTGCTGTGCTGGTACTGCGAACGGCTGAAAGCAAGGGGAAACTACAGCCGTAATTTTTCCCGAGGACATGCAGCTTTACTGTATGATTAAATGATGATGGCATCCTCTTGGGTAAAATATTCCGGAGGTAAAATAGTCCACCATTCGGATCTCCGGGCGGGGACTACTCAGGAGGATGTCGTTATCAGGAGAAAGAAAACTGGCGTTCTACGGATCGGAGCGTGGAATGTCAGATCCCTTAATCGGGCAGGTAGGTTAGAAAATTTAAAAAGGGAAATGGATAGGTTAAAGTTAGATATAGTGGGAATTAGTGAAGTTCGGTGGCAGGAGGAACAAGACTTCTGGTCAGGTGACTACAGGGTTATAAACACAAAATCAAATAGGGGTAATGCAGGAGTAGGTTTAATAATGAATAGGAAAATAGGAATGCGGGTAAGCTACTACAAACAGCATAGTGAACGCATTATTGTGGCCAAGATAGATACGAAGCCCACACCTACTACAGTAGTACAAGTTTATATGCCAACTAGCTCTGCAGATGATGAAGAAATTGAAGAAAAGTACGATGAAATAAAAGAAATTGTTCAGATAGTGAAGGGAGACGAAAATTTAATAGTAATGGGTGACTGGAATTCGAGTGTAGGAAAAGGGAGAGAAGGAAACATAGTAGGTGAATATGGATTGGGGCTAAGAAATGAAAGAGGAAGCCGCCTAGTAGAATTTTGCACAGAGCACAACTTAATCATAGCTAACACTTGGTTTCAGAATCATGAAAGAAGGTTGTATACGTGGAAGAACCCTGGAGATACTAAAAGGTATCAAATAGATTATATAATGGTAAGACAGAGATTTAAGAACCAGGTTTTAAGTTGTAAGACATTTCCAGGGGCAGATGTGGACTCGGACCACAATCTATTGGTTATGGCCTGTAGATTAAAACTGAAGAAACTGCAAAAATGTGGGAAATTAAGGAGATGGGACCTGGATAAACTGAAAGAACCAGAGGTTGTACAGAGTTTCAGGGAGAGCATAAGGGGACAATTGACAGGAATAGGGGAAAGAAATACAGTAGAAGAAGAATGGGTAGCTCTGAGGGATGAAGTAGTGAAGGCAGCAGAGGATAAAGTAGGTAAAAAGACGAGGGCTGCTAGAAATCCTTGGGTAACAGAAGAAATATTGAATTTAATTGATGAAAGGAGAAAATATAAAAATGCAGTAAATGAAGCAGGCAAAAAGGAATACAGACGTCTCAAAAATGAGATCGACAGGAAGTGCAAAATGGCTAAACAGGGATGGCTAGAGGACAAATGTAAGAATGTAGAAGCTTATCTCACTAGGGGTAAGATAGATACTGCCTATAGGAAAATTAAAGAGACCTTTGGAGAGAAGAGAACCACGTGTATGAATATCAAGAGCTCAGATGGCAACCCAGTTCTAAGCAAAGAAGGGAAGGCAGAAAGGTGGAAGGAGTATATAGAAGGTTTATACAAGGGTGATGTACTTGAGGACAATATTATGGAAATGGAAGAGGATGTAGATGAAGACGAAATGGGAGATACGATACTGCGTGAAGAGTTTGACAGAGCACTGAAAGACCTGAGTCGAAACAAGGCCCCCGGAGTAGACAACATTCCATTAGAACTACTGACGGCCTTGGGAGAGCCAGTCATGACAAAACTCTTCCAGCTGGTGAGCAAGATGTATGAGACAGGCGAAATACCCTCAGACTTCAAGAAGAATATAATAATTCCAATCCCAAAGAAAGCAGGTGCTGACAGATGTGAAAATTACCGAACTATCAGTTTAATAAGTCACAGCTGCAAAATACTAACGCGAATTCTTTACAGACGAATGGAAAAACTGGTAGATGCGGACCTCGGGGAGGATCAGTTTGGATTCCGTCGAAATGTTGGAACACGTGAGGCAATACTGACCTTACGACTTATCTTAGAAGAAAGATTAAGAAAAGGCAAACCTACGTTTCTAGCATTTGTAGACTTAGAGAAAGCTTTTGACAAAGGTGACTGGAATACTCTTTTTCAAATTCTAAAGGTGGCAGGGGTAAAATACAGGGAGCGAAAGGCTATTTACAATTTGTACAGAAACCAGATGGCAGTCATAAAAGTCGAGGGGCATGAAAGGGAAGCAGTGTTTGGGAAAGGAGTGAGACAGGGTTGTAGCCTCTCCCCGATGTTATTCAATCTGTATATTGAGCAAGCAGTAAAGGAAACAAAAGAAAAATTTGGAGTAGGTATTAAAATTCATGGAGACGAAGTAAAAACTTTGAGGTTCGCCGATGACATTGTAATTCTGTCAGAGACGGCAAAGGACTTGGAAGAGCAGTTGAACGGAATGGACAGTGTCTTGAAAGGAGGATATAAGATGAACATCAACAAAAGCAAAACGAGGATAATGGAATGTAGTCAAATTAAATCGGGTGATGCTGAGGGAATTAGATTAGGAAATGAGACACTTAAAGTAGTAAAGGAGTTTTGCTATTTAGGAAGTAAAATAACTGATGACGGTCGAAGTAGAGAGGATATAAAATGTAGACTGGCAATGGCAAGGAAAGCGTTTCTGAAGAAGAGAAATTTGTTAACATCGAATATAGATTTTATGTATCAGGAAGTCGTTTCTGAAAGTATTTGTTTGGAGTGTAGCCATGTATGGAAGTGAAACATGGACGATTACTAGTTTGGACAAGAAGAGAATAGAAGCTTTCGAAATGTGGTGCTACAGAAGAATATTGAAGATAAGATGGATAGATCACGTAACTAATGAGGAGGTATTGAATAGGATTGGGGAGAAGAGAAGTTTGTGGCACAACTTGACTAGAAGAAGGGATCGGTTGGTAGGGCATGTTTTGAGGCATCAAGGGATCACAAATTTAGCGTTGGAGGGCAGCGTGGAGGGTAAAAATCGTAGAGGGAGACCGAGAGATGAGTACACTAAGCAGATTCAAAAGGATGTAGGTTGCAGTAGGTACTGGGAGATGAAGCAGCTTGCACAGGATAGAGTAGCATGGAGAGCTGCATCAAACCAGTCCCAGGACTGAAGACAACAACAACAACAACCTCTTTGTACCCTGTGTTACAGTTTCGTTTTATTTACTCCTTATTCTGTAATTTTAATACTTGCTTTATGTCGGAATCAGTCCTTTGCTAAACAAAAATGTTCAACTGTGTGTGAAATCTTATGGGACTTAACTGCTAAGGTCATCAGTCCCTAAGCTTACACACTACTTAACCTAAATTAACCTAAGGAGAAACACACACACCCATGCATGATGGAGGACTCGAAACTCCGCCGGGACCAGCCGCACAGTCCATGACTGCAGCGCCTCAGACCGCTCGGCTAATTCCGAGAGGCTTCGCTAAACTTATTTTACTTCTTACCAGGGTACGACTCGAGCTAAATGCCTACTTTGAATTGTCAAAACTAAATGTAATGCCTAATACAACATTTACAGAGTAGAGATGGCTGCATGAGCATTTTCCGGAAGCCATTAATATTCATAAACGAAAGCATCCTGAGTGTGCGTCTCCTGACAACGAACCAAGTGCGGTTTCCCTCTACATAATACTGATACCTTATGTCAGGTTTGTGACGAGCATGTTGCAAATGTAACCAAATTACAGAAGTGTGAGGTGCAGCCAACCGTTGTGACCGAGCGGTTCTAGGCGCTTCAGTCAGGAACCGCGCGACCGCTCCGGTCGCAGGTTCGAATCCTGCCTCGGGCATGGACGTGTGTGATGTCCTTAGGTTTGTTAGGTTTAAGTAGTTCTAAGTTCTAGGGGACTGATGACCTCATATGTTAAGTCCCATAGTGCTCAGAGTCATTTGAACCATTTGTGTGAGGTGCAGGTCCCGTCTTGCCACCGTCATATGTTCTTTTCACTTGATGAAAATGTCAATACGGATTCTTGCCCAGTTTAAGCTTGTCTGTTTTCTGTAATTACCTCCACGACACGTTAAACCCTATTACAGCCAACTTGCCTTTTTTACACATCTACGTCCACATTCCACAAGACACGGTACAATTAGGCAGAGGAAGGATAACCAGTACCACTACCATTTCCTCTCTTTCCTAGCCTTATCCTGTGTCTGCACAGGATCGCCATGTTAATCTGGATTTGCAATGTCAGTGGCAGAGGGTGGCCTGATGCCCTACCTACCAGCATCCCATCCTCCTCCCCCTCCCTCCGCCCCACCACTACCACCACCAACCTCCCAGGACAGAATTTGTGTACCCTATCTGCCTGCGCCTAGTGTTACCCAATGAGAAGGAGTGGGACATGTTAGCGAATAGTGTACCTGCGGTAGACATGGGTACCAGCCCGATGTTCTCCTAGCCCAGTGATCAGCGAACCGCTGCACCGCGGCTCGCGAGCCATATGTGGCTCTTTGGCCCGTTGACTGGGGCTCTTCCACTTCGTAGCCGCTGCGCAGAACAGCACTTTCGGACTGGGCGAGTCTATTTTGAGGACGTCGCGATAGACGGGGGTACAGGTGAAGCTGCATTCTTTCTCGGGACTCAGTGCAAGGTATATGTGTTCCGTAGAATATGCGGAACCGTGTCTCTTGATATGTGGAAAAACCAGCGCGATCGGGCGAAAGAAGAAAAAGATAAAACTAACATTCGCTGTTCTTTCCTTATTTGGGACTACATATCCTTGCAAGCCATCATTTTCAAGCACGAACCGTATCAAGAGTACATTGAGAAGTCATTTTATAGATGAGAACCTGAAAACGTGGCTGAAATTAAAAACAATAACATGAAAGCTTGAGTTACCCAAACTTTCCAAGGTGATGACGCTGTTCACGTTGGTGTTTCTGTCATTGTCATGTTTTAGTCATATGGATACTGTGTAATTTTATCAATAAATAATTTCGTTATTAAGTATGGTATCACGTTTTAGTCAACGTACCTACACTTAATTAAGACATACGAGTGAAATTAAGTAAGGCACTGTCGTAGGAGCAAGTTGGTGATTGAAATTTCATGAAAAGATCTCGCCGCAGCAAAAAACTCCTTTGCTTTTATAAATAGAGGTAATGGTTTTAATTTGGATAAGGCATGGAATCCAGTTCTTGGTGTAATTACACTTCAGAGAAGACGTCAAGGTGTTACCCTGAATGTTTTCACCAGAGGTGGGGTGTTTTTAAGTGTACCTCTTTGCCGCCGACCAGTATCTGTGAACGGAATGCGCAGCACCGCAGCGGTGCAGTACGTAAGTCCGAGGTAGTGTTTGTGCGGCTGCATGCCCGAAAATTAATGGAATACTCTTTATTACGGGAGAAATTAAAATGCACATTAATCAAAGTCAAGCTGCTGGAAAACCATTCTGGAGTGTAATTAGCAGTCTTCGAAAGGGAGGTAAGAAGGAAATGACAAGTATTTTGGACAGGTCAGGAAAACCGATGGTGAATCCTGTGGATGCCTTGGGCAGATGGAGGGAATATTTTGATGAGTTGCTCAATGTAGGTGGAAATACGATCAGTAATTTTTCAGATTTCGAGGTAGAATGGGATAGGAATGACGATGGAAATAGCATCACATTTGAGGAAGTGGAGAAAATGGTCAATACATTGCAGTGCAATAAAGCAGCTGGGGTGGATGAAATTAAGCTGGAACTCATCAAATACAGTGGAATGTCAGGTCTTAAATGGCTACACAGGATAATTGAAATGGCCTGGGAGTTGGGACAGGTTCCATCAGACTGGACAAAAGCAGTAATCACACCAATCTTTAAACATGGAAACAGAAAAGATTGTAACAACTACAGAGGTATCTCTTTAATCAGCGTTGTGGGTAAAATCTTGTCAGGTATTGTTGAAAGGAAAGTGCGAGTATTACCTCGTAGAGGTTGTCAGGACCAGATCTTTAGCTTACGGCAAATAATGGAGAAGTGTTATGAGTGAAACAGGGAATTGTATCTATGCTTTATAGATCTAGAAAAGGCGTATGGCCAGGTTCCTGGGAGGAAGTTATTGTCTGTTCTACGAGATTATGGAATAGGAGGCAAACTTTTGCAAGCAATTAAAGGTATTTACATGGATAGTCAGGCAGCAGTTAGAGTTGACGGTAAATTGAGTTCATGGTTCAGAGTAGTTTCAGGGGTAAGACAAGGCTGCAATCTGTCTCCACTGTTGTTCATATTATTTATGGATCATATGTTGAAAACAATAGACTGGCGGGGTGAGATTAAGATATGTGAACACAAAATAAGCAGTCTTGCATACGCGGATGACTTAGTTGTGATGGCAGATTCGACTGAAAGTTTGCAAAGTAAAATTTCAGAGCTAGATCAGAAATGTAAGGACTATGGTATGAAGATTAGCATCTCCGAAACGAAAGTAATGTCAGTGGGAAAGAAATATAAACGGATTGAGTGCCAAATAGAAGGAACAAAGTTAGAACAGGTGGGCGGTTCCAAGTAATTATGATGCATATTCTCACAGGAAGGCAACATAGTGAAAGAACTGGAAGCGAGGTGTAGCAAAGCTAATGCAGTGAGCGCTCAGCTACGATCTACTCTCTTCTGCAAGAAGGAATTCAGTACCAAGACTAAGTTATCTGTGCAGCGTTCAATCTTTCGACCAAATTTGTTGTATGGGAGCGAAAGCTGGGTGGATTCAGGTTACGTTATCAACAATGTTGAGGTTACGGATATGAAAGTAGCTAGGATGATTGCAGGTACTAGTAGATGAGAACAATGGCAGGAGGGTGTCCACAATGAGGAAATCAAAGAAAAACTGGGAATGAACTCTATAGATGTAGCAGTCAGGATGAACAGGCTTAGATGGTGGGGTCATGTTACACGCATGGGAGAAGCAAGGTTACCCAAGAGACTCATGGGTTCAGCAGTAGAGGGTAGGAGGAGGCGGGGCAGACCAAGGAGAAGGTACCTGGATTCGCTTAAGAATGATTTTGAAGTAATAGGTTTAACATCAGAAGAGGCACCAATGATAGCACTGAATAGGGGATCGTGGAGGAATTTTATAAGGGGGCTATGCTCCAGACTGAACGCTGAAAGGCATAATCAGTCTTAAATGATGATGATGATGATGATGATTAATCAAAGTTTATTAAGTTAATTTTAGGGAGCTTTGTGGAATGAAAGAAGGTACAGTGTTGAGTATTGATATCGGTATGTTGAGATGGTTTGGACATATAGAGAGGACGAGCGAAAGGAGATAGACAGAATAAATACCCAAGACGAGTGTGGGTGGAGGAGTTGGTAGGGGTCGACCTCAGCGAACTACCTCGATCAAATTGAGGTCTTTTTAGCAAAGGTGAGCTCAGGAGTGTAATTAAGTTGATAACAGTTTACCTACCTATTTAGTTTAAGATTAAATATTTGACTCTCAAAATAAAATTTCAAACGTTGTGCGGTTGATATTTGGCTCTGCTGACTAATGAGTTTGCCGGGTACCGTCCTAGTCCGATAGTCAGATGTGGAAAACCGCCAAAAACACGTCCAGGCTGGCTACAACACCGGCCCTCGTCGTGAATCCGCCATCGATAAATATGGATTTGCCCCTTTTTTTTTAAGTCTTCGTACAAGTTTGTTGTGGCCCACCGCGGATTCCTCTCATGTGCTAATCTTTTCATCTCAAAGTAGCACTTGCAACCTACGTACTCAGAGGTAGCACTTGCTAACTACGTACTCAATTATTCCAGTCTGTCTCGCTCTACTGTTTTTACCCTCTACAGCTGCCTTTAGTACCATGAAAGTTACTCAGTGATGTCTTAACAGCTGTCCTATCATCCTGTCCCTTCTTCTAGCCAGCCTTTCCCACATATCACTTTCCTCATTACTTAGCAATTCTCCTAACTTTAAACATTCTTATGTAGCACCACATCTCAAATGCTTCGATCCTCTTCTGTTCGGCTTTTCCCACGGTCCCTAATCCATGCCATAAGATACTGTACTCCAAACGTATTCAGAAATTTCTTTCTGAAACTAGGCCTATGTTTGATACTAGTAGAATTCTCTTGGCCGGGAACGCCCTTTTTGCCAGTGCTAGTCTGTTTTCTATGCCTCCTTGTTCAGCCCGTCACAGATTATTTCGCTGCTTAGGTAGCAGAATTCCTTAGCTTCATCTACTTCGTAACCTCAAAATCCTGATGTTAAGTTTCTCGCTGTTCTCATGTCGGCTACTTCTCATTGCTTTCCTCTTCCTTCGATTTACTTTCAATCCATATTCTGCACTCATTAGACTGTTTATTCCGTTCAGAAGGTCATGTAATTCTTGTTCATTTTCAGTGAGGATAACAGTCCCAGTAGCGAACCTCTGTACTGATGTGCTTTGACCTTGGATTTTATTCCCACTCTTGAACGTTTCTTTTATTCCGTCATAGTCTTCTATGTACAGATTGAACAGTAGGGGCGAAAGACTATACACTCCTGCCGTGCGCCTTTTTTTAATCAGAACACTTAGTTCTGGTCTTCCACTTTTATTTTTCCGTCCTGGTTCATGCACATATTGTATATTACACATCTTTCCCTAGGGCTTACCTGTATTTTTCTCAGAATTTCAACATTTTGCAGCATTTTACGCTGTCGAACGCTTTTTCCAAGTCGACAAATACTGTGAACATGACTTGATTTTTCTTCAGCCTTGCTTCCATTATCAACCGCGACGTCAGAACAGCGTCTCTGGTGCCTTTCCTTTCCTAAAGCCAAACTACTCGTCATTTAACACAACCTCAGTTTCCTATTCCATTCTTCCGCGTATTATTCGTGTGAGCAACTTGGCTGTATGAGCTGCTAACATGGTTGTGCGTTAATTACCGCTCTTATCGGCCCTTGCAATCTTCGGAATTGTGTGGATGATGTTTTTTCCGAAAGTCTTACTCTATATCGCCAGTCTCATAAATTCTATACACCACCGTGAGTAATCGTTTTGTTGCCATTTCCCCCAATGATTTTAGAAATTCCGATGGAGTGTTATCTACCACTTCCGCCTTATTTGTTATTAAGACCTCCAAAGCTCTTTTAAATTGTGACTCTAATACTGCACCCCTTATCTTTTCTCTTTTGACTCCAGTTTCTTCTTCTATCATATAATAAGACAAGTGTTGCCTCTCATGAAAGAAGCCCTCGATGTAGTCTTTCCACCTATCCGCTCTCTCCTCTGCATTTCACAGTGGAATTGCCATCGCACTCTTAATGTTACCAGCGTTGCTTTTAATTTCACCGAAGATTGTTCTGACTTTTCTGTACTGAATCAATCCTTCAGGCAATAATTTCATTCTCAATTTCTTCACATTTTTCATGCAGCCATTTTGCCTTAGCTCCCCTTTGCTTCCTATTGATTTCATTCCTAAGAGTTTTGTAATTCTGTATTCCTGGATTTCCCTGAACATTTTTGTACTTCCTTCTTCTGAAGTATTTCTTCTGTCATCCATGTTTTCTTCGCAGTTATCTTCCTACCAAGGTTATTCTTTCCAACATCTGTGACTGCCCTATTTAGAGATGTCAACTCCTCTTCAACTTAACTGCATCTAAAGTTGTTCATCATCGCAGTATCAATAGCCTCAGAAAACGTCAAGCGTATTTCTTCATCCCTTAGTACTTCCGTATCCCACTGCTTCGCACACTTATTCTTCTTAACTAACCTCATAAACTTCAGCATATTATTCGTCATGTCTGTGACCTGATTCCATGTCTGCTCCTGGGTACGCCTTACAATCTAGAATCTGATTTCAGAATTTCTTTCTGACAATGATGTCTAAGTGAAATCTTCCCGTATCTGACGGCCTGTTTCAAGTATTCCTCCTACCCTTCTGATTTTTGAACAGAGTATTCGCTATTACTAGCAGAAATTTATTGCAGAACTCAATTAGTCTTCCTCTTTTCTCATTCCTACTACAAGCTCGTCTTGTCCCGGAACCGTTTCTTCTACTCCTTCCCCTATAACAGCATTCCAATTCCCCATGAATATTTAATTTCCATCTCCCTTCGCGTGCCGGCCGGTGTGGCCGTGAGGTTCTAGGCGCTTCAGTCTAGAACCGCGTGACCGCTACGGTCGCAGGTTCGAATCCTGCCTCGGGCATGAATGTGTGTGATGTCCTTAGGTTAGTTAGGTTTAAGTAGTTCTAAGTCTAGGGGACTGATGACCTCAGATTCAAGAAGTCCCCTAGATTCAAAAAGTTAGAGCTCATATTTCTCTAACTGTAACAGTAGACCTCTCCGTGATGCTCAACGACTCTCTCACATCGTTCAGTGCGGTGCAGCCCGAAATCGGAACAACTTTTCTTCCTCCGTGCACAATGACCCCTTCTCCGATGGTTTATAGCAGCTGTGTCTCATCTCAGGTGTATATATTGAGTGTAGTGTGGAGTCATGCCTGTGTCGTTTGAAGAACAAAGCACAGGGTGAAACTCGATGCTGGCGCACAGTCCACCCCTATCGAAAAGCAGCAAAGGGACCGTCTTACTCAGTTTCAACACATGACGAACGGATCCTCATTAACAGTGTTACATGCCCCCATTCCATGACAACTTTCCACCGTCATCTGTCCTTCCCTTAGTGGCTAAACGTTGGCTGCGAAAATTTCTTCCACCCAGTACTCAAATCGGCTGCCTACGGTTTGAGTGCCACGACACAGGCCTGTGTTAGCTATTTCGGCTACGGGGGCGAGTCTGCATCTTCTGTAGTTCCTCTGTCAGTCCCACCAGACATGTTGCACCTTCCAAGTGTTCTGTCAGTGAATCGCAGTCTTTGGTTTGCTCTACCCACAATATTATCTATGTGATCGTTCCAATTTAGTTTATTTGTAATTATAATCTCTAAGCATTTAGCTGAATTTACAGCCTTCAGATTTGTGTCACTTATCGTGTAATCGAAATTTAGCTGATTTCTTTTAGTAAACATGTGAATAACTTCACACTTTTCTTTATTCAGGGTCAATTGCCACATTTCACACCATACATATTCTTTATACCTTTCTTTCACTTACACCAGAGTCCCACAGCAATCGCAGGGTCGGCGTGGTTACAACGGATTTGGCAAGGTTTGTTTTAGGGATGGCCGGATGACCTTCCTGCCGCCACCCCGTACTCCCAGGGATGGAATCAGTGTACCCCAACTATCTGCATCTAGTGTAAATCGTGAAATAGTGCGAACATGTCTGAAATGTCTGCGACTCGTGTAACTGAGGCGGAACGTGGGTACCAGCCCGGTATTCACCTAGCGGTATGTGCAAAACCGCCTAAAAACCACATCCAGGCTGGCCGGCACACCGGCCCTCGTCGTTAAGCCGCCGGCGGATTCGATCTGGGGCCGGCGAGCCTACCCGAGTCCAGGCGACACTCCGTAGGCACGCAGTTTGGTTAGAAGACGCTTGTGAGGAACGGCGTCGAAAGCCTTCTGGAAATCTAAAAATATGGAATCAGTTTGACATCCCCTGTCGATAGCACTTATTACTTCATGAGTATAAAGAGCTAGTTGGGTTTCACAAGAACGTTATTTTCTGAATCCGTGCTGACTATGTGTCAATAAATCGTTTTCTTCGAGGTACTTCATAATGTTCAAATACAGTACATGTTCCAAAACCCTACTGCAAATCGACATTAGTGATACAGGCCTGTAATTCAGCGGATTACTCCTACTTCCCTTTTTGGGAAACAGGGCAGATAGTGTCACAGACATAATAAGTGAACTGGAGTGAGAATAATTTAAAAAAAGGGCGTTTTTCGTTGAGACAGGATCTTCTCATGAAATTTCAATCACTAGTTTTCTCCTCCGATTGCGAAAACATTCTGTTGGCACCCACCTACTTAGGGGGAAATGATGATCACGATAAAATATGAGAAATCAGGGCTCACACAGAAAAATTTAAGTGTTCGTTTTTCCAGAGTAGAACGGTAGAGAGACAACTTGAAGGTGAAACTTCCTGGCAGATTAAAACTGTGTGCCGGACAGAGACTCGAAATCGGGGCCTTTGCCTTTCGCGAGCAAGTGCTCTACCAACTGAGCTACCCAAGCACGACTCACGCCCTCTCCTCACAGCTTTACTTCTGACAGTATCTCGTCTCCTACCTGCCAACTTTACTTTCGCAGGAGAGTTTCTGTGAAGTTTGGAAGGTAGGAGACGAGATACTGGCAGAAGTAAAGCTGTGAGGAGAGGGCGTGATTCGTGCTTGGGTAGCTCAGTTGGTAGAGCACTTGCCCGCGAAAGGCAAAGGCCCCGATTTCGAGTCTCTGTCCGGCACACAGTTTTAATCTGCCAGGAAGTTTCATATCAGCGCACACTCCGCTGCAGGGTGAAAATCTCATTCTGGGAACTTGAAGGTGGTTCATTGAACCCTCTGCCAGGCACTTTACTGTGAATAGCAGAGTAATCACGTAGATGTAGATGTAGAGGATCCCAGACTCATGAACAGCACGCTAGAATCGATCGAATGAAAGTTTTTTAAGCCAGTTCATAGTCAATGGGTTTAATTTCGTTTGTATTCTTCCAGTGAATCGGGCTGGCGTCTGCTGTTCTTACAACTGGTCGTTCCACTTTTGTTTGCTTCGGATGTACACTTCTGTATACTTTACTGTTTTTTAAATGTTTCTAACAGCTTTTTTATCAATACTGTTGCGAACAGTAATGGATCTTTTCGCATATTCATGCATGACAAGTTACGTTTATCTACGTCTTGGGCGAATGGCCGTTTCCTGCACCAAGCCTCAATCCTCTGGCTGTTGTCCTACGCCTCGCTGTAATGTTCTGCCTTGCAAGTCTCCTAAATACAACATAACCTACAAGACCCTTACGGAGCTGTGCATGTTATCCACCAAATCATTTGTAAGTATGATGAACAGTAATGGCCTACAAGACTCCCTTGGGATATAGCTAATGTTACTTTTACATAAAATTATTGTACCCCATTATGATCGATGAGTAGAGTTCTGTCTCCTAGATAGTACTCTATCCAATCACAAAACTCATCCTGTACTATATTTTGTTACCAATCACAGTAGGAAATTGCACCGAATGCCTCCTGGTAGCCCGCATCTCGTGGTCGCGCGGTAGCGTTCTCGCTTCCCGCGCCCGGGTTCCCGGGTTAGATTCCCGGCGGGGTCAGGGATTTTCTCTGCCTCGTGATGGCTGGGTGTTGTGTGTTGTCCTTAGGTCAGTTAGGTTTAAGTAGTTCTAAGTTCTAGGGGACTGATGACCATAGAGGTTAAGTCTCATAGTGCTCAGAACCATTTGAACCATTTGCCAGCCTCCTAGTAGTCAAACAATACATCATCAACCTAGGCGTAGCCGTCTACGGCCCTGTGGATTTCATCGTCGAAAAGAGCGAGCAGAGTTTCACAAGGTTTTCCTTTTACGCTGTCCGTATCGATTCCTGTCGAGGTGGTTTTTCAGTTAGTAAAAAAGTGATAATAACATGCGATCATAAAACATATTCCACAATTCCACAACATACTGAAATCAGCGATATAGGCCCGTAACTGTTTACATCTGTCCGTTTTTAAGAACGGTTGTAACCTGCGTCTTTTACTAATTGCTCGGAAACCTCAGTTGCTCTAGCGATCTGCGATAAACTGCAGCATGGTGGGGAGCGATTTCTTTCGCATAACCTGTTCCGAGTCCTGAATGAGATTTTCACTCTGCAGCGGAGAGTGCGCTGATATGAAACTTCCTGGTAGATTAAAACTGCGAACCCTCAGGAGAGCTTCTGTAAAGTTTGGAAGGTAGGAGACGAGGTACTGGTGGAAGTAAAGCTGTGAGGACGGGGCGTGAGTTGTGCGTGGGTAGCTCAATTGTAAGTGACAGCGCATAGCACCCTCGCCCGAAAACCATCTTACCGACAAACTTTTGCCGGTTATCTCCGCAGCGTCTTCCTTGACCCTCTCAAAGTTGGGCTGTGCCATGCCTACCCGTCACAAGCAGCAACGCCCTTATCCAGGTTCTCATGCATCGACCGAAAAACAAAAAGAATGTTATATTTAATGTTTTTCAAATATTTTTGTTTAACTAACAATCATTTGTATATGTTTAAATGGTACCTTGAAGAACGGTTGCATTGTGTATATATATGTACTGTTAGTTTGTTCAATAAAGATTATTGAAAAAAAAAGTCGGATAAAGCGTCTGCCACGTAAGGGGAAAAAAAAGTTGTTAGAGCACTTGCCCGCGAAAGGCAAAGGTCCCGAGCTCGAGTCTCGGTCCGGCACACAGTTTTAATCTGCCAGGAAGTTTCATGTTCAGAGTCCTATTTGTATGTCGTAAAGTCCCCTTGTCTTACCTTTACTGAGCGACTTTAGTTGATTTTTTATTCCACAATCCCTTACCTCAACATCTGCAATTTCGGCGTTCGTGCGATGACTGAATGGAGATGACTTTCGGCAGTGAAAAGATTTGAAAGACTGAACTCAGTATTTTACCCTTAGCACACTGCAAACGAGTCCCGTTAGAGGAGACAGCTTACCAGTCTGCGCGCTACTGTCAGAACGTCGAGCCTTTCGCTGCCGGGGACTTATTGGGATGGATGTCAGGCGACGAACTGTGGAGCAGACAATGGCTCTCCAACCTTGTGCCAGCAACCGACACACAGATCCACGGATCGTGACTGGCATACGGATGGCGTGTCTTATGTGTGGGGCTGACTTCATATACTGAAGTCCGTTGCCAAGTTACCATTCGCACTTTTCTCATCAGCTCACATCTTAGAAGACGAAAGACTGTGTTCAAATAATTTACAGGAATGCGGTCCTCGAAAACCGCCGATATTTCGAAATTTCAACAATCTGCCATTTTCAAGGCACAAATGATATCGGAAATGGGTTTTCATGAAATTTAAACCTTTGGTGGGTGGTGTCACACCAACTAGGAAACCAGAAGACAGCGTATGCAGGAAGACGGCACACACCATAAACAATTAGCGCCACGACACAAGCAAAGATGACGTTGTCGACCGTGAAATATTAACCAACAACGGATGAGCAAATAGGACTAACTCTGTTTCCCTGTTATTTGACGAGGAAGGGATCAGAATTCCAAGTAGATCTTAAACGAAAACCTCCGTCTCTATTTATAAGATCGCTCCCTACCATAATCTCAAGAGCTTCCTTAAGAGACCTCTACGACATTGGCCCCTTACTCATTTACCGTGAATCCGTCGCCCATCACAAAGTCTCAAGCGTCGGGAAAAAAAGCGCACGGGACTCCAGTACATAAGAAAGGTAAAAGAACGGACCCGCAAAATTATAGACCAATATCCCTAACTTCTGTTTTCTGCAGAATCGTTGAACACATTGTCAGTTCGAATATAATAAACTTTCTCGAGCCTAAGAAGCTTATGCCCATGAATTAGCCGGCCGGGGTGGCTGAGCGGTTCTAGGCACTACAGTATGGAACCGCGCGACCGCTACTGTCGCAGGTTTGAATCCTGCCCCGGGCATGGATGTGTGTGACGCCTTTAGGTTAGTTAGGTTTAAGTAGTTCTAAGTTCTAGGGGACTGATGACCTCAGAAGTTAAGTCCCATAGTGCTCGGCGCCATTTGAACCATTTTGAACCCACGAATTAGCATGGTTTTAGAAAGTATCGTTCGTGCGAAAACTCAGCTTGCCCTTTTCTCACATGATATGCTGAGAACTACGAATGAAAGGCAACAGGCAGCTTCCAGATTTCTAGATTTCCGGGAAGCATTTCACACGGTGCCACTTTGCAGGCTGTTAACGGAAGTACGAGCATATGGAATTAGTTCACAGATATATGAATGGTTCGAAGACTTCTTAAATAATAGAGCCCAATACGTTGTCCTCGACGGCGGGTATTCATTAGAGACAAGGGTATCAAAGTAGTGCCCCAGGGAAGTGTGATAGGACCGCTGTTGTTATCTACGTAAGTTGGAACTTAAATAGTGGCAACACTGCTGTGGAGACAGTATGCAATGGAATATACTGTTGTCGCAGAAATCACACGTTGTTGACATACCTACCTTACCTCCGAGCAAATGGACTCGCCCGTCCCACGTCACCGGCCCGTACACAATCGAGGGAAACATAGTCACTTGTGAGCGAGCGGTCTAACGTAACGGTGTCGTTATGTTTTCGAAACAGGAACAACGGAATTGGATCAAGATCGAATGTGCCAGAGGTCGTACAGCACGACAGTGTCCTCAAGGTCTTCAGCTTTGCAAATGAAGCGGCGACACTTTCTGCGCAACCCACCCATCATTTTGCACGACTATGCGCGGGCGCATACAGCGCAAGCTGTGGCTGCTCTGTTCGGTCAATGGGACTGGGGAGTACTGAACCATCCACCACACTCCCCGGACTAAAGTTCTGGTGACTTTGATTTGATTCCGAAGATGAAGGAACCACTTCGTGGCATTCGCTTCAGAACTGTTCCAGAGATTCGACAGGCATTAGACCGCTCCATTCGCAGCATTAACAGAACAGGCTCTGCTAACGGTATACTACGCCTTCCACATCGCTGCCGACGGGTTCTACACAACGCTGATGACTACTTTGAAGGACAGTTATAGGTGCAAACATGTAA
Organism: Schistocerca gregaria; assembly: GCF_023897955.1. Classification (NCBI taxonomy): domain Eukaryota; kingdom Metazoa; phylum Arthropoda; class Insecta; order Orthoptera; family Acrididae; genus Schistocerca; species Schistocerca gregaria. Next base: position 795,154,532 of record NC_064922.1, on the reverse strand, counting down.
CCCTTTTGTATCGGTTGTGGATAAATAGTTGCCACTATTTAAGTTCCAACCCTCGTATGTAAATGATTTGGCGGACAGGGTAGGCATGTAAGATGTCGAAGATGAGTGACTGTAGGAAGATGCAATACGACTTAGATCAAATTCCCAGTTGGCGTGATGAATAGCAGCTAGACCTTAAATGTGGAAAAATGTAAGTTAATCCGGGTAAGCCTGTAATGTTCGGATACAGTATTACTAGTGTCGAGCTTGACAAAGGCAAGTCATTTAAATATCTGGGCGTAACGTTGCAAAGCGATGTGGTGTGGAACGAGCATGTGAAAACTGTGGTGGGGAAGGCAAATGGACTACTAAGGTTTATTGGGAGAATTTTAGGAAAGTGAGGTTCACCGTAAAGGAGGTCGCATGTAGGACGCTGGTGCGACCTCTTCTTTTGTACTGCTCCAGTGTTTGGAATCCATAACAGGTCGAATTGAAGGAAAACATCGAAGCAATTCAGAGGACGGTTGCTAGATTTGTTACCGGTAGGTTCCAAAAAAAAAAAAATGTTGCAGAGATGCTTTAGGAACGCCAATGGATATCCCCGGAGGGAAGGCATCGTTCCTTTCGGGAAAGACTACAGAAAAAATTTTAGAGAACCGGCATTTGAAGCTGACTGCCGAGCGATTCTACTGCCACCAACATACATCGCGCGTGAGGACCACGAAGATGAGAAACGAAAATTCCCTCGCTCTTTTTATACAAGACCCGTGGTCTAGGGGTAGCGTCTTTGATTCATAATCAAAACGTCTTCGGTCCCGGATTCGATCCCCGCCACTTCCTAAATTTTGATAAATAATCAGAATTGGCGGCCGAAGACTTCCGTTCTGCCAACGGCCTTGTCAAAGAGGGCGGAGGAGCGGATAGAGGTTCAGGGCACTCTCTTGTCCTAGGGGTGGGAAATTGCCCCTAAAGGCGGAAGAATCAGCAATGATCAACGACATGAGGATGCAGAAGGCAATGGAATCCACTGCGTTAAAGACACGTAACGTGTATACACAGGACATGTGGCCTGTAGTTGAAGAAGTGTCATGATGATCTCTCCATTGGCAAAAGATTCCGGAATAGTCCCCCATTCGGATCTCCGGGAGGGGACTGCCAAGGGGAAGGTTACCATGACTGAATAATCAACGAAAGGATAATGTTCTACGAGTCGGGGCGTGGAATGTCAGAAGCTTGAACGTGGTAGGGAAACTAGAAAATCTAAAAAGGGAAATGCAAAGGCTCAATCTAGATATAGTAGGGGTCAGTGAAGTGAAGTGGAGGGAAGACAAGGATTTCTGGTCAGATGAGTATCGGATAATATCAACAGCAGCAGAAAATGGTATAACAGATGTAGGATTCGTTATGAATAGGAAGGCAGGGCAGAGGGTGTGTTACTGTGAACAGTTCAGTGACCGGTTTGTTCTAATCAGAATCGACAGCAGACCAACACCGACAACGATAGTTCAGGTATACATGCCGACGTCGCAAGCTGAAGATGAACAGATAGAGAAAGTGTATGAGGATATTGAAAGGGCAATGCAGTATGTAAAGGGGGACGAAAATCTAATAGCCATGGGCGACTGGAATGCAGTTGTAGGGGAATGAGTAGAAGAAAAGGTTACAGCAGAATATGGGCTTGGGACAAGGAATGAAAGAGGAGAAAGACTAATTGCGTTCTGTAACACGTTTCAGCTAGTAATAGCGAATACCCTGTTCAAGAATCACAAGAGAAGGGGGTATACTTGGAAAAGGCCGGGACATAGGGGAAGATTTCAATTAGATTACATCATGGTCAGACAGAGATTCCGAAATCAGATACTGGATTGTAAGGCGTACCCAGGAGCAGATATATACTCAGATCACAATATAGTAGTGATGAAGAGTAGGCTGAAGTTCAAGACATTAGTCAGGAAGAATCAATACGCTAAGAAGTGGGATACGAAGTTCTAAGGAATGACGAGATACGTTTGAAGTTCTCTAACGCTATAGATACAGCAATAAGGAATAGCGCAGTAGGCAGCACAGTTGAAGAGGAATGGACGTTTCTAAAAAGGGCCATCACAGAAGTTGGGAAGGAAAACGTAGGTACAAAGAAGGTAGCTCCGAAGAAATCATGGGAAACAGAAGAAATACTTCAGTTGATTGATGAAAGGAGGAAGTACAAACATGTTCCGGGAAAATCAGGAATACAGAAATACCAGTCGCTCAGGAATGAAATAAATAGGAAGTGCAGGGAATCTAAGACGAAATGGCTGCAGGAAAAATGTGAAGACATCGAAAAAGATATGATTGTCGGAAGGACAGACTCAGCTTACAGGAAAGTCAAAACAACCTTTGGTGACATTAAAAGCAACGGTGGTAACATTAAGAGTGCAACGGAAATTCCACTGTTAAATGCAGAGGAGAGAGCAGATAGGTGGAAAGAATACATTGAAAGCCTCTATGAGGGTGGAGATTTGTCTGATGTGATAGAAAAAGAACCAGGAGTCGATTTAGAAGAGATAGGGGATCCAGTATTGGAATCGGAATTTAAAAGAGCTTTGGAGGACTTACGGTCAAATAAGCAGAAGGGATAGATAACATTCCATCAGAATTTCTAAAATCATTAGGGGAAGTGGCAACAAAACGACTATTCACGTTGGTGTGCAGAATATATGAGTCTGGCGACATACCATCTGACTTTCGGAAAAGCATCATCCACACAATTCCGAAGACGGCAAGAGCTGACAAGTGCGAGAATTATCGCACAATCAGCTTAACAGCTCATGCATCGAAACTGCTTACAAGAATAATATACAGAAGAATGGAACAGAAAATTGAGAATGCGCTAGGTGACGATCAGTTTGACTTTAGGAAAAGTAAAGGCACGAGAGAGGCAATTCTGACGTTACGGCTAATAATGGAAGCAAGGCTAAAGAAAAATCAAGACACGTTCATAGGATTTGTCGACCTGGAAAAAGCGTTCGACAATATAAAATGGTGCAAGCTGTTCAAGATTCTGAAAAAAGTAGGGGTAAGCTATAGGGAGAGACGGGTCATATACAATATGTACAACAACCAAGAGGGAATAATAAGAGTGGACGATCAAGAACGAAGTGCTCGTATTAAGAAGGGTGTAAGACAAGGCTGTAGTCTTTGGCCCCTACTCTTCAATCTGTACATCGAGGAAGCAATGATGGAAATAAAAGAAAGGTTCAGGAGTGGAATTAAAATACAAGGTGAAAGGATATCAATGATACGATTCGCTGATGACATTGCTATCCTGAGTGAAAGTGAAGAAGAATTAAATGATCTGCTGAACGGAATGAACAGTCTAATGAGTACACAGTATGGTTTGAGAGTAAATCGGAGAAAGACGAAGGTAATGGGAAGTAGTAGAAGAGAGAACAGCAAGAAACTTAACATCAGGATTGAGGGTCACGAAGTCAATGAAGTTCAGGAATTCTGCTACCTAGGCAGTAAAATAACCAATGACGGACGGAGCAAGGAGGACATCAAAAGCAGACTCGCTATGGCAAAAAAGGCATTTCTGGCCAAGAGAAGTCTACTAATATCAAATACCGGCCTTAATTTGAGGAAAAAATTTCTGAGGATGTACGTCTGGAGTAGAGCATTGTATGGTAGTGAAACATGGACTGTGGGAATACCGGAACAGAAGAGAATCGAAGCATTTGAGATGTGGTGCTATAGACGAATGTTGAAAATTAGGTGGACTGATAAGGTAAGGAATGAAGAGGTTCTACGCAGAATCGGAGAGAAAAGGAATATGTGGAAAACACTGATAAGGAGAAGGGACAGGATGATAGGACATCTGCTAAGACATGAGGGAATGACTTCCATGGTACTAGAGGGAGCTGTAGAGGGCAAAAACTGTAGAGGAAGACAGAGATTGGAATACGTCAAGCAAATAATTGAGGACCTAGGTTGCAAGTGCTACTCTGAGATGAAGAGGTTAGCACAGGAAAGGAATTCGTGGCGGGTCGCATCACACCAGTCAGTACACTGATGACCAAAAAAAAAAATTTGCGAGTGGAACATGGGAGCGAATGACTAGCACTGGTAGAGGGTACCCTCCGCCTCGCACAGTACGGTGTCTTGAGGGGTATTTATGTAGATGCAAATGAAAAAAACATCTTCATTAACTGGAAGTGTAGCCAGAATCTCTGTTTTATTGTTTCTCGAATGACAGGTAGCACAGTAGCTTCCTGCAGTCGGAGACTTGCCCGCGTTGTAAACGTGTATGACCCTTATGCTCTGAAGGGTGAGCCGGCCTGTGTGGCCGAGCGGTTCTAGGCGCTTCAGTCTGGAACCGCGCGACTGCTACGGTCGCAGGTTCGAATCCTGCCTCGGGCGTGGATGTGTGTGATGTCCTTAGGTTAGTTAGGTTTAAGTAGTTCTAAGTTCTAGGGGACTGATGACCTCAGATGTTAAGTCCCATAGTGTTCAGAGCCATTTTTTTCTGAAGGGTGAACCCAAATTTCACCGAGAACATTTTTTAGATTGTTCAAGAATATTTTCCAAGTATTTTGGTGTAAACGACCCGTGGTCTCCGGTGGTTCATTGCAGATTAATTGCGTTTCGCTTGGTTTATTTCTCCACTTTATATTTTTATCTGTGCTGCACTGAAGACATCTGTACAACTCTCAATGTCAGTGGTGTTCGCTGTGATTAATTTTGAAGCAAACCTATTCCATTCACTAGCGGTACCTGCTGTTTACACTCATCGTCAATCTTACACTGAGTACTACTCGGTTTCTTTTGTTTCGATTTTCTGGCAGTACTGCCTGTACATCAACAGCGACACACAACAGTGTGGATGAGTGTACGGGTTCAATGAATGCGATTAAAGAGTACCATAACGGCATTATGCTAAACTCTTCCAGCAGCGACGGCAACCACCACATCACAGTACTTTTGCATCTGTGTGAAGGTCGTAGCATTATTCTGATTTCTTATTTTACGTTTTGTTGACTGCATATTACAGTCTTTTTCACTGTTGTGATGGTATTTCCGGAGAAATATTCGCAATTGAGGTAACAAACAGAATAAACCTTAATTTCACTATTACTCCGCAACGAGCCACCGGAAACGACGAGTCCCTTATGCTGCCGGTGTGTTCGCCTGTCGAAATATCGGCAGCTGCACGAACATTACATGGCTGTATTCCCGCAAGTTATCTGAACTTTCGATATGCCGGAAGAAGCTCTAAATTCACAACATATTTTGCTTAACGTCCAGTCGACGACGAGGCTATTAGAGATGAAGCATGGGCAAGTAAAGTGACATTGGCCTTTGCAATAGAACCATTATGACATTCGGCTTGAAGAGTATACGGATACTGTAGGGTGTAATGTCACGTATGAGTATACTCAGTTCCCACTGATAACATTTTTTTTTAAATCCCCCGTTGACCGTGTACAATTAAGTGTGCATCATTACTTATTTATATTTATCAGTTATTTATTAGTTTGCTGGTTCCTCTCCTTCAGAGAAAAATAGATGCATTAACGAATTAAGACGTCTTGTTAGAAATTTCTGTCATAATGCAGTTGTTCATTATGAAGTTGCTTAGACAACCAGCGATTGTGTTTAACAGGGTGCTCTCCTCAGGGAGGTAAGGGGAGATGAAGCAAACGTGCATGCTACATTCTTAACGCTGTACGTGCATTTATTTACACATACATTACGAGAGGTACTGTGGCTGTGCTCCTTACAAAGACACACTTTGGCTGAAGCACCTGGTTAAGGCCATATTGAATTTCGTTAAGCTCGTATTTTGGGTGTTTTGTGTTATAACCTCATCATAACTTATGTCCTATAAACAAATAAATAAATAAATGCAGTCCCAGTACACTAGCACGTTGAGTATCTCTCCAAAGGATACAGTTTATTGATATCAAATGTCAGATAATGAGTTATCGGCGTGTAGTGAACGAAGAGGTGGAATAGCAAAGGCAGTAGTTCTGATTCGCGCTATGGCATTAGCAATAATTTTATTATTCACCATGACGTTTCTGAGAGCTTCTGGGACTCGTCATTGTCAACAATTTACAAATTAAGCATGAAACTCGGAAATGGGAGTAAATATTCAAAACATGTTGATTATCTGGTAAAAACACATTACCGCGCATTGTCAGAACAAAAATCACAAAACGGAATGACACATGTGAGAAAGAATTAAAAGCTGACTTAGTCTCACTGTCAGTCTATAAAACATCAAATAAAATTTACACGCTAATTATTTTAGGAGACTTCTTTTCCAAATAAGAACGTCTTCAAATAATGTAGATACGTAGACGAAATATATTCCGGTACTGATACAAGGATATTCCCGCTGGTATTTTTCCTCGTTGTTTCAGTTACAAGAGCAAATAATGGATTTACTTTCCTGGAAGTGAACTGTAATTTTTGGCACAAATTATAACATACTTCACATAATGAGCACGTTTATTTAGCAGTGGGGGAGCTTCTTCAGTATTTTTCGTACTACATACCGCTACGTAAATAACGAGTATGGAGCGGCCAGCTTCTCACTTTCAAAGACAGAAAAGACAGCAATAGTTTCCAAATTTGCAGTGAACGAACCGGCTGAACATAGAACGAGCTTTTGCTTTAATTCGTCTGTTGGAATGGCGCTCCCAGTCACGACGATACCGCTTTGACGATACCACAGTGTGACAATACCTTGACAATAGACACATCTATCGATACCTTCGAGGAAGCCAAAGGTTATCTTTGAAAGGAGCGAAGCCACAGTATCTCTCGTGACGAATACACACTGATGAACCTAATCATTACGACAACCTGCTTAATAACTTTCTTGCCATCTTTGGAACGAAAGAGTCACTGATTCTCAATATCAGGTATTCAACAGTTTTTTGGCAGATTTGTGGAGGTATGTGGCATTAGATGTCTAAGTACAGGTCATGTAATTCGCGTAAATAACGGACCGCTGATTTTCGTACGCGGAGATGACGTCCTACAGCCACCCAGATGGTTTCCATATGATTTACATCAAGTGAGTTCACTATAATTCTCCTCAAATCATTGTAGCACTGTTCTGGCTCCGAGACACGGACAATCATACTGTCCGCCACACACCGTCAGGTGGCTTGAGGAGTGTGGATGTAGATGTAGATGAAAGATAACGTCGCCGTCGGGGAAGACATCAAGCACGATGGGATGTAGGTGGTCCGCAGCCGTCAGCATGTCTTCAATTACTACCACAGGTCCCATGTAAGCACAGAAGAATGTCTCTCATAGCATAATACTGCTCCCAACAGCCTGCGTCCGAGGCACCCTGCCCGTTTCGAGCCACCGTTCACATCGATGACGGCGTTTGTGGAGACGACCAGCGACCTAGTGTAGAAAAAATGTAATTCGCCCGAAGAGCCGACACGTTTTCATACTGATCGACTGTCGAATCCCGATGGTTACGTGCCCACTGCACTCGTAATTGTCGATGTCGTTGGGTCAACAAGTGAACACGTAGAGGTGGTCTGTTACGGAGCTCCATGATCAACAATGTACGTATAAACGGTGAGCTCCAAAAAAAACTTTTGCGTTTACCATATTCTGTTCTTTCGGCAGAATGACCACATATCACCACCTATCCTACTTTACAGAGCAGACAAGCCTCCGAACCCCAAGTGCTGTGAAGAGTCGTAGACGTCCAACCATTTAGCACCTAGTGGTTGTTTCATTGTCCTTCTTACCTCTTCACGACAGTAGCACGTGGACATTCGACGAGCTTCGCCAGCCGGCCGGAGTGGCCGAGCGGTTTCTAGGCGCTACAATCTGGAACCGCGCGACCGCTACGGTGGCAGGTTCGAATCCTGCCTCGGGCATGGGTGTGTGTGATGTCCTTATGTTATGTAGGTTTAAGTAGTTCTAAGATCTCAAAAGTTAAGTCCCATAGTACTCAGAACCATTTGAACCAGCTTCGCCATTTTAGAGGTACTCGTTCACAATCTCTGCGTAATAATAATGTGCCCTTTGTCAAAGTCGCTTATCTCAAGGGATTTTCCCATTTGCAGCTCATGTCTTCACTAGTGTGGTCCCTGGACCATGTCTGCTCCGCTTACATACTATTTTTGGCGCGTCAGGTGCCCGCAGCGATAGGAGGCGGCATCCAACGTAATTTTGGGCAGTGGTCGTAATTTTTTGGCGTATCAGTGTATAAATAAAGACACGTTAACGCTGTACCATAGTCTGTATTAGATTGTGGCTGTACATTGTTTTGAAGTCGGCACCGCCATGTTAGATGCCCCAAAATATTAGCAGACTATTGTTTACATGGAGATTACTATTGCTTTTTGTTCGCAATTTCTGTCGTGTGCACACGACAGCTGTTCTAAATAGTAAATTGCTTACACTAATATCATAGATTCAGGAAGGCATTTCCAAATGTTTTTCTGGCCTTAAATACATGTTTGATGCAGTAATACGACGGATTTGCCTTCGTAAATACAACTTTCTTTGTGTTTTTACATTTCAGATAACCAAGAAGAGAAGTATATGCTATGAAAAGGATGCTTTCGTAATCAATTGAAATCCTCTCTTACTGTATTTGCGCCGATAGTTGATGAAACTAGAACTCCGCAAACAATACTTGTTTGTTTACTGGTACTGATTCTTAGTCATTACGTTTTCAATTTTCATACCATATGAACAACTTGTTTAATGTTAAAGTTTGCAAAAAACTTACCTACGCTTCCTTTAATTGTCCATAAATGTGTGCATTGAGGGAAGAAGAGAGCAACGCGTCCCGATCTGTGTCGGATAGACTGTCAGAAACAGTCCGTAGCTCGTGGTCTTCCGGTAGCGTTTTCGTTTCCGGCGCACGGGGTCCCGGGTTCGATTCCCGGCGGGGTCAGCGATTTTCTCTGCCTCGTGATGACTGGGTGTTGTGTGTTCTTCATCATCATTGATTCGCAAGTCGCCAAAGTGGCGTCAACTAAAATGGACTTCCAATACGGCAGCCGAACTTCCTCGCATGGGGCCTCCTGCCCAACAATGCCATACGATCATTTTTGTCAGAGATAGCACCTCGTGTTCCTGCTGCAAGGCGAGTACACCGTTCGTTTGTCATATATTTTTACGAGCTTCCAACAGGAGCGACTTGTTTACAGATATCTGTGTAGTTACCAGATTACTTTTGTTTTTTCTTGCGTGTTCGAGTGCTTACTAGGCACAAGCTTTTATTATAATAACATCGTAGCTGACAGTACCGCCGTTGCTATCGACCCGTATATCGACCCTCTTGTCGTGCAGACTTTTGTTTATTTTCGTTAGTATAGCTCAGTGTCGGATAGACCGTCAGAGACAGAACACCTCGTGTTCCTGCTGCTAATAAGGTGAGTTCACAGTTCATTTGTTCATATTTTTACGAGCTTCCATAGAAGCGACTTATTTACAGATACCTGTGTAGTTACTAGATTACTTTTGTAATTTCTTGCGTGTTCGAGTGCTTACCAGGTACAAGCTTTTATATTAATAACAGCATAGCTTACAGTACGCCGTTGTTATCGACCCTTGTATCGTATAGACTTTTGTTTGTTTTGGTTACTTTAGCTCAGTGTCGTTTAGACTGTTAGTGAGAGAGCATTTCGAATTCCTGCTACTAATAAGCCGAGTACACTGTCCATTTGTTACATATTTCAACGAGCTTCAAACAGGAGCGACTGCAGTAATGGATAGGAACTGTGACTGTTATCCCGGGTTCCCGGGTTCGATTCCCGGCGGGGTCAGGGATTTTCTCTGCCTCGTGATGACTGGGTGTTGTGTGATGTCCTTAGGTTAGTTAGGTTTAAGTAGTTCTCAGTTCTATGGGACTGATGACCATAGATGTTAAGTCCCATAGTGCTCAGAGCCATTTAAACCATTTGTGACTGTTGTGTGCAGATGCGAGCTGAGTTGGCGACTCTTCGCTCACAGCTCCAGGTTGCATTGCTTTCCGTCACACAGCTTGAGGCTGCTGCCAAGCGGCATCACTCTGTGTGCGGGAGGGGGGATTTGGACGCGGGGATGCGGGGGACGTCGAGCACGTCCCATGTATCCCTTAACCCCTGATCGGTTCACAGTGTGGCCGCCCTGGCTACTACCTGCACTGAGGTTGATCCCTCACCTGTGGTCGGGTGAAAGATCATTCCAAAGTCTGGCAGGCAGCAAAAAACTATCCGAGGGACAGATCGTAGGTCCTCCACGGTTTGTTTGGCGAACAGATTATGGGCGTTGGAAAATGGCGTTATCTGTGGCTAGCGATGTCTCTAGGCCGGATGCAGTCGCCCACCCTGGTCCAGAGGAAGCTTCACGGCCCGCAAGGCCTGGGCATTTACAGAGGATGGGTATGCAGGTAGTTGGGAGCTCCAACGTTAGGAGCGTAATGGGTCCCCTTACGAACATGGCAAAGTGGGGAAATAAGCCAGTGTGCACTCCATGCGCATACCGGAGGGAGTCATTGCGAATATGGAAAGGCTGCTTCCGGATGCCATCAAGGGTATAGGGTGCAACTAACTGCAGGTGGTGGTCCATGTCGGTACCAATGACGTGTGTCGCTCCGGATCGGAGGAGATTCTCTCTGGTTTCTGGCGGCTAACTTAAATGGTAAAGACTGCCAGTCTTGCTTGCGAGATTAAGGCGGGGCTCACCATCTGCAGTATCGTCGATACAACCGACTGGAGTCCTTTGGTGCAGTGGAGGGTCTGGATCAGAGGCTCAGGAGGTTCTGTGACCGTGTAGGCTTCAGATTCCTTGACTTGCGCCATAGGGTGGTTTGTTCCCGGGTTTCGCTAAATAGGTCAGGAGTCCACTGCACACAGGAAGCGGCTACACGGGTAGCGGGGGGGGGGGGGGGGGGGGGGGGGGGGCTGTGTGTAAGGGATTGGGCGGTTTTTTTTTAGGTTAGAGGGTGTCATGGAACCACAGAAAGGGCGTCCGTCTCAAAGGGGGAAGATAAAACACAGTAAGTTAGTTGTAGAAACGATCGGTATTGTAGTTCTCAATTGTCGTAGCTGTATTGGGAAAAAATCAGAGCCCCAACCTATAATAGAAAGCACTGAAGCTGAAATAGTTATCGGTAGAGAAAGCTGGCTAAAGCCGGAAAAAAGTTCAGCCGATATGTTTTCAAATGATCTAACTATGTTCAGAAAGGACAGATTAAATGCAGTTGGTGGTGGACAATTATTGCTGTGGGAAGTAGTTTGCCTTGTGAAATTGAAGTAGATACGTCCAGAAAAATAAGAGAGTATGGGTAGAGGTTATACTTGACAATCGGACTAAACTATTAATTTAATTGGATCGTTTTACCGACCGCCCCCCCCCCCCCCCCCCCGGGACTCAGGAGATATAGTTGCTGGAGAGTTAAAAGAAAACTTGAGTCTCATTTCAAATAGGTACCCCACTCAGACAATTACAGTCGGTGGTAACTTCAATATAACCTCGATATGTTGGAAAAATTACACGTTTAAAGCCGACGGCACACATAAAACGTTATCCGAAATTGTGCTGCATGCTTTCTCAGAAAATTATTTTGAACAATTAGTTCATGAGCCCACTCGAAGCGTAAATGGTTGCAAATGGCACATTTGGCCTCTTAGCAACTAATAATCCTGGACAAATAGTGAATATCGTGACTTACAGAGAAAAAAAGTACTGTTATGTGGCAATGTAATTTTTTTGAAAAATCGCTCAAGGTGCTCGAAAATCTGTGCTAATGTTTTTATGTACTTCAGAAAAACGACCGCGGCCCACTCGATGATGAGGAAGAACACTCAACATCCGTTTTCTACTCTGAGTTTTTTTCTTCTCCTTTTGTGATTCCTGTTACAATGCTGTCATTCCAGGTTACTGGTTTTCCAACAATACTTAGAAGTTAATACTGTTACATTGTTCATTAATAACGCAAAGACCAATATAAAATTGCGCCAAGCTGGGCATCCTACTAGCACGCAGGAGAAGAAGTTTTTGTCGGTAAGTTGGACAGAAATACACATAAATGTCGCTGTACATAAAGTTACGCCGGAAAATGAAGATGAACATTCCAGTCCTGTGGAGAATACAAGTACAAGGAAAAGGAAACTTTTGAGGCGTATTTCTGATTTTTCGTAAAGATTACAGCCTAAGAGTCACTTTACATGTGACGACTGTAAGTGCTTACGACTGAGAATTTTCAGAATGTTTCATTTATGGAAAGGAATAGATTAGTGAAAGAATTCAATAAATGGCTTCCTATGATACACACAACTCACCTGATTGGTGCTATTTGTGTACAACCTGTGATGCGAAGATGCCCAAATAAAAGTCCAGATGAAGCTGCATGTCATGATTTCTCCTATGCCTATAAGGTGCATGTTAACAGATATGGACAAATACAGGATGTTCAGGTATGTCAACTAGCATTCTTGACATTGCGTCATCAACAGGCGTCTTAGTACTCTTAAAATGACATTGGCTGCAATAGGAAAAGCACATGTCGAGACCAGAGGAAAACATAACACTAGACCAAACAAACTCAAAGGAAGAACCGTATCTAAATGTATCAAAATACACAGTCACTGAGAGGCCGCAAATTCCCATTGTAAAATGCGTGATAGGAAACGGTGATATTTACCAGAATAACTTAATATTCGAAAGTTACACCTGTTATATTCAGGGGAAAATCCTCCAAACCCTGTGTCATGGTACTATATCGACTGATTTTCTTGATGAACTACAACCAAAGTTCTGGGTACCCCACAACTGACATGTTCCGTGTGTGACAAAAGTAGACTCTGCTGTCCCAAACTTTTTTACAAACAAATATCGAGAAAGATGCAACTTAGATACAAACGTTGAATAAGGAGAAACAACATCTAACGATTAAAATGAACTACACAAGAGGAAAGCAGACACGTTTTGCGAGATTAAATGTTCAGAATGTTTGAAAAAAGTCGAAAAATCTGTGCTTAAGAAATCAATCTGTATGGATTAACAGAAGAATTTTCTGCGTCCTAATGTTTCAGCCAATGAAGCATATTACCACAGGCATCTATCACTTTCTTCATTCAATATTCGTTTTCTTTCTTCTGGAAAATCTATATTTTACTCTTATGACGAAACACTTGCCAACAAAGGACGACCAGAAAGAGTAGTATGCCCATAAACGACGCAGCTGGCATTTTTGATAAACAACTTCCACGACTAGAAACAATCAAAACTCCTGAAGGAACTCTTTTGGGGTAACTAAGGTTGTTGATCTCGGCTTCAAGTTTTTGACATCATGTCAACTCCCCTTATTTTTATCCCCATGGCTCTCCTCAAATGAACTGGATATCTGGATTGAAGTTAAGTGATTTCAGGGTTATTGTGCTTCGTAAGTGCAGCTACATAATTTTCATTTGCTTTCCAATAAAGTTTATATTCATATTTTAAAACATTCTTATCTCTGTTAGAACCATATTCCGTCGATCTGCTTCAAGGTTCAAAGATATCAGTGGTTTTGCACTTTCCGTAATCGTCACCATTCCACTGTGTTTCCTTTTCAAAGTCAGAAATCGTCATACAAAATAATCATGACGGCACAAATGAAAGTAATGGTTGTCATAGCTATATATTTCAGACGTATTCAACACTCCATTAATATTTAAACTTTATAAACACTTCAAGCTGTTTTATTTATCAGCATAGATTAAAAATAGCGCCATGCATCTAAAACTTCAAGTAATGTGAGCACATAGATGTGTTCGGTATAGTGGCCAAATGTAAATTGGTAAAAGCAGTGTCGGTACAGCTCAATTTGGGCTGTCCGACCTTTGCAAAAAGTGAACATACTCAGACTGGAGGTTTACTGGAACAAACTAGGTTGAAAAGGGAGCATATCAATTATTGCTGTCTGTCAAGTATTGATTGGAGAGTATACTCTGAGGTAAATCGTTCTTGGATGGACAAAAACTTGAGAGGAATCCAGTAAGCGATTGTTACTCTAACCTGTAGTAACAAAATTAAGAATGGAACATAAAATATAGAACATACTAAACATATAAAAATTCACATCAAGGAATAAACAGTACACAGAAATGTAGAAACTTACTAGGAAACACAGCGCCCCTAGCGGCTTCACACCGATTGTTACCGCCCACACGCGACTCTACACCATTAAACTCACGAGCATCACTGGTTGACGCGAACTTGGCAGTCGATCGCGAGAACGCCAAGCACCCGCTTATCAGACACTGCATCATTAACATCGACATTACAGATTTTTTTTTTCAAATTCATTTTGTTGTGTTATCACTAACAACGGTCAGAGAAGACATGGCGCGGCTTCGGGCTTCTTCTTGCGGTAGACAGCCGTCGACCTGGTGCAGATTTAATGTAATGACATTAAATTCCCGATCCGCGCCAAAAACAGCCGTCAGATCTCGCGCGATCTCCGTTTCGTTCGTGCAGCTAAGAAAACACGTCGTAGTTTTACATTAAATACTCCTCCGGAAAAAAATTGCAGCATTCTCTAGGACTGTGGTCAGTGGCACCGGGGGATAATATGTGAAACAATGTATTTACCTTAATAGTCATAATATATATATCAGTTCATGACATCCATTCTTACAAATTTCAAAACTCCGCCATCTCTCTCCCCACGGCCACCACTGCTGGCGGCTCACCTCCAACTGCGCAACGCAACGCGCTGTTAGCATCCAGCTGCCGCTGCCCAACAGTACAATGGCAGACAACAATGCAAACCAGCCACAGACTGCACACGGCACAGCCAGTGATTTTCATACAGAGCGCTACGTGGCGGCGGCGTTACCAAAAAAAAAAAAAACCTAAACAGCCTACTTACAAGCGTAATAGTGTTACGGAGGTGTTTATCAAACTCAAGTAACAGAGTCTGCAACAGAGGCGCTCTGCATCGCGGAGTAACTTGCTGTCCATGTTTCGAGACGGTGTGTTTCTGGATGAGATATTGAATATATTGCTTCCCCCTGCTTATGCCTCCCGAGGAGATCACGAGTGTAAAATTAGAGATATTCGAGCGCGCACGGAGGCTTTCGGCAGTCGTTCTTCCCGCGAACCAAACGCGACTGGTACAGTAAAGGTAGGTAACGACAGTGGCCTTCCGCCACACACCATTGGGTGGCTTACGGAGTATAAATGTAGATGTCTACTGATAACAGAATACTCCTCGCATCCTTTTCCACCTCTCGTGACATCTAGTGTCGGGTACTTTTGATCAGATAGCGACCTTCGTCCCAAATCCATTTAGAAACGGCTCTTTCTGTAGTCTTTCTAATAGGAGCCACAAAATCTGCTTTCTAATTCTGGCTGTGGCTCTAAAGTAATGTCCTCTCTATTGAACGTTCCTCGGTGGAATAACATAAGTTACTGAAACTCCCAGATAGAGGAGACTTCTGCTCTTAATTTACATATTCTTAACTTATGAAATAGACGCAGTTGTTTCCACTGTAATTTTTCAATGTATAGAATACTTCCACCAACGTCAGTTTCACTGCTAATTATGATACAGAGTGTATATTAAGCTGTCTAGATGGCCTTATTAGCAAAAATCAGTCATGATTGCATACTCATTTAGGAAATTACTTTCTTTCTTGGCAAATATTGGCACTGGAGTCCAGGTTAGCAGAAAATTTATGACGTTCACTCAGTTTTCAACCTACTAAATAGTGTGACAAAGTAGTTTAAAATCCTTTTTCGAAACGGGTCGTCGTGTAGTAAGAGAGCCTAAGCCAGACTCAGTAGACGCTCTGGTGCGCGTAGGACGCCCCTTGGCGGATATGCCCTGACGTGCTGGCTGTCCTCGGAACCACAGCGCTCCGGCCTGGCACGGCTGCCCACGCAGCTTCCTGGCCTTGCGGCCCCTCCTGCTGTCCACTGCTATTTCCGTCGCCGCCAATTACACAAAAGCCCTCGCCAGCCGGCGAGAAAAGCCGTTCACCATTCACAGCGGTCGCGCCCTTCCACCTCCTCCCGCAGTGGTCCCAACACAGCAGTCCGAGAGTGCCAGAAGGCACACAGCACCATAATGCAGGGCCGGCCAAACGCTGCACTGTGCAGACGTGCGGAAGTGCTGCACATGTGCGACAGCGACATCTGTTATTAGACATGTGTCCTAAATGAACGGCGGCGGCTCCACTTCCCTGTTTATGTGGTTCAAGCAAGAGCGCAACATACCCAGTCTCGTTTACCCCTGGAAACCGTAACCTTAACAGAGAAGGACTGAGAAATGGCAGGTACTGTCAAAAAGCAATGGACGGGAGATCTATGCTCTCTGCCGTTTAAAAATGACAGGGAACTGCAATTCTTTCCTGTAGCTGTTGGTGAAAACTCACAGTGTTTGCTGTACCGCCGAATAATAGGCGGCCAGCGTAAGTTTTCAATTGAAAGACACTACAATACATATCACAAAGACGAGTGTAGTGTGTTCAACAGTGAAGAACGGCAAGCAAAATTAAATGTCCTTAAGAAAATGGATGAGACACATCAACTCGATTATAATTTCTCATGACCAGTGATAAACGTGTTTGGATTTATTCCTTTCATAATTAAAAATTATCGTTTACTAACTGTTCGTTATTGCCTCATTCTGCTCCATGTTACATTATTATCTGGAAAGTTAGTCATTAAACCGATTGTTCCAATGTATACTTACATTTAGTGTTTTTTTAATGTGTGAAGGGCTACGTTCAGCTGAAGTCGATAAAACGTAACATTCATCTAATTGTCGGTTATTATGCAGATTTCAGACGGAACTGATAAAAAAGATGTAGCAATAATGGTATTGAAATAACAGGTGATCATCGAGAGGTCTGCGGTTATCATTCTGTTCAGAGGTCAGTGAGACAGAAATTATGTGGGTGTAACTGAGGGCACCGAGAATTAGTTATAGGAAACCTTGCATTAGTTTAATGTTATTTGAAATCATTAATAAGGTTCGTTGGAAGTCGCTAAGTGCTCTCTTTCTTAAATATTAGATCAAAAACATTACGCGTATTTACGTGCCGTCAGTCAAGCAGCCTTAATAAAGACCCACGGTTGTTAACTGTATTACTTTTCTTACTGGGTTAAACTGTTAACATAAAAGTAGACGTCTCAATGAGTAGACTGTGACAGTATTTTAAATGTTTAATACGCGAAATACCTTCCCAAAGTTGTCTTGCAAGCTGTGGAAAGAGCACTAGAATGCGCCGCTACAGAATATCCCAGAAAGTGGATAAAGCGACATCTGTGTGTAGAAACATGTACTACATGAACGCTGAGGGCTGCGGCGTGCACGCTGTGACCCGAGAGTTCCACACGTGCAGGACCACCGCACACGAGCAGAATTTCTGGCCGGCCCTGCCATAAAGGATCCCAGCTTCTGTACGGCAATTATGAAGTGTGGCCTTCTTTCATATCAAAGTACCACGGTATAGTTCATGATCTGTAGAAACAATGAACAGCACACCTTCTGTAACTCTTCTGCATTGCCTAACAATAAGATGAAGCACCCGACAGACTTGGTAGGATATCAATGCATTATGTTGGTACATAAGTGCGTAACGTTTTTGTTTTGCATGATGGTATTCTCGGTGTATACATCGATTGTCATTTTTTATTTGTAATCCACTGTTGCTGTCTGAGTTTACATATTGCCACTTTGAAACGTCCCTTTAGAAAAATTAGTGAATTACTGTGCTGATAAACATCTTACGTTATTTGATTTTCAAACAGCTGAGCAAAACTCAACGTACTCAGACATTTCTCTCTTTACTTATTCTGATTATCACTAAACCGACACACAATATTTTTAGCGCAACGCAAACTGACTTTTAATAATCCCTACAAAAGAATGGCCCTGACTAACAATAACCTATACCTTTCATTAATCACTTACCTCACAAAAATCTTTGTTACTAAAACTACTGCAATACAGCGAGCGCCAATACTGCCAGCTAAATAAAAGATACTAACTACTGAAGTCACTAACTACTTATAGGCATAGTTAGCAAATGAAAGATTTTGATAGAGAACAAACAATGTATTTACCTTAATAGTGTTCAAAAGTCATAATATATATAGCAGTTCATGACATCCAGTCTTACAAATTTACTGTCTCTGATGGACACACGTCCAGATCATCCGCTCTCAAAACTCCACCATTTCTCTCCCCACATCCACTACTGCTGGCGGCTCACCTCCAACTGCGCAACGCTAAGTGCTGTTAACATCCAGCAGCCCAACACTACAATAGCTACTATTACAACAGTGCCACCCAGCCACAGACTGCACACAGCACAGTCAGTGATTTTCATATAGAGCGATGCATGGCGTTACCAACATAAAAACCTAAACAGCTTACTTACAACTTTCTTATTTGGAGATAGTGAGGGTAGCTGCGGACGTTAGAAAATGGAGTGCCAAGTGGATAAATCGAAACATATTCTTCTGTTTGAATTCAATAGAGGTATCATTTACCGAAAACTCGTGATCAATAAAGATAAAGTTTCAAAAATCAAGAATTATTCTTCCTATAGAATTGATAAGATGGTTGTTATGTTGTTTTCTATGAGTGATTGTATAACAATTCATTTCGGCAGGAACCCAAGGAGTGGCGTTAAACCTCCTAAAAATAGGAGGGATAAGAATACTATAAATTTAATTTCAGTTTCCTTGCTTCTGGCTGAGTAAATTTGGTTCATAAAGAACACATTTATTTGCTTAAATATGCTAAAAGTGCAAAAAATAAATAATTTATTATAATTAATGTAATAATAAATGCTGGTCGATTATATAATTTTTCTAAAGATATTGTTATTTCTTGATAATTGATCATCAATATTTATAAATGGTTCCAATGGCTCTGGACACTATGGGACTTAACGTTTGAGGTCATCAGTCCCCTAGAACTTAGAACTACTTAAACCTAACTAACCTAAGGACATCACACACATCCATGCCCGAGGCAAGATTCGAACCTGCGATCGTAGCGGTCGCGCGGTTCCAGACTATAGCGCCTAGAACCGAATGGCCGGCTCAATATTTATAGTTTCGGTATTTTTGAAGAAGTCTGTTAGGATCTACAGTAGATTCTTCGCCCTACATGTAAATAAATGCAAATAAAAAATATAGATGCTCCATTTGCGTGTAAAATTCTAATGATTCAATCGTTATTAACGTCCCGGCAGATGTGTACTACACTACGGGTGACAACACGGAGGCAGACAGAAACATTAACGTCGTGTATAGGGATAATGTCATCGTATAGGGCATGACCAGAAAACGATTTTCTCGTTTTAAGGAGGATCGTTTTGACATTAGTGACTCTCCACGTTCAGGAATATCTTCGGGGTTTGAGAAAGAGAGTTCTTGGCCTAAAAAACATGTGATTCCTGAAGTCAAGGACTCGAAAAGTAACCCCCAGCGCTGGCAGACAGCTGTAAATAGCAAAGGAGAATACATTATTCATTACTAAAGTCTCTGTTATTTGTATCTAATCTCTTTATTAAACTTATGGAGAAACCCTACGAACTTAGGCACCAACCTAATAACTTGTTACACGTACACCGTAGGTAGATATGTAAATGACCAGAGTTGCAGTTCTCTCTCACAGGTAGAATGGCCAACAGGTTGCATCAGTGTTGCTCGTGTTTAGTGTTGCGACCAGAACTGGTAGGCTGTAAAGGCTAATGAGCACAAACAGCATAAGATATTGAGTGACCAGTGTGAAGGACACGGAGATGCTGGACACTCTTATGAGACAGCAATGTGAGCACCTCATAGAATTCGAAATGGGCTCACTATGGATGTCCATTTGGCAGGCTGGTCGAATCGTGCAGTATCCAGATTTTTGTGGCATTTAAACGTGACAGTAACGTTATCTTTGTGTGGGACCGTGAGGGCAGCCGTACACATTGTCAAGGTTCCAGCAGAACAATTCTGACGACCACAAGGAAGGAACACCGTGTAGTGTACCAAGCACAATATTCTGTGTCATCCGGCACCCCCAGTCGGAGACCACTACCAGCCAGACTAGGGCATTATCGTCTCAAGTGAAGGCTGCCGTTATCACCTCAACACAAACGGCTGCATCTGAAGTGGTGCCATGGACGAGAAGCAAGCTGATGATGAAAGGCGTCGTATTGTGTTCGACAGTGAACTGCGGTTCCTCATTACACTGGATAATCAGCGTCGCCAAGTATGGTGGCAGCTTGTGGAGAGATCCCATTCTTCCAATGTTTTGGAGAGGTACACCAATGTTACTCCTAGCGTTATTATGTGGGGAGCCATTTAGTATGACTTCAGATCTGAATAGTAGTAAGGGAACTCTGATGACACAGTGGTACCTCATGGACAACACCTGAGGACGTCCATGAGGCACCACTGTGTCATCAGAGTTCCCTCACTACTATTCGTGATCTGAAGTCATACTGCAGAGTTCCCGGTCGGATTGTGGATTTTCTCCGCCCAGGGACTGAGTTTCTGTTGTCCTCTTCATTTCGTCATCATTATCATTCGTGAACGTGGCTAAAATTGGACTGTATAAAGATTGGGAGATTGTACAGGCGCCGATGACTGCGCAGTTGAGTGACCAACAAACCAGAACATCTTCCTGTGTTACCTTTCATGCAACAACACTGCAGTGCCATTTTTCAAGAGTATCATATTCGTCCACACATGGCACGTGCCCTATAAACTCTCAGGCTGATGCTGAGGTACCTCCATGGCCAGCAGGATCATCAGATCTGTCCCCGATTGAGCATGTGTGGGTCCACCTAGGACGTCAACACTGTCCCAGTGCTAGTATCCAGAATATGAAGAACCATTTACAACAGTTCTTGGCCAGCTTGCCTCAAGAGAGGTTACAATGGGTTTATGACACCCTTCAAAATGGAATCAGTGTATGCATCTAAGGCAGAGGGCATGTACCGTCATTTGATAAGTGGATACATACTGCAAATTTCTCTGCAAATCCACGATATTTGATTTTGTTTCCCCCTCTCCTTCTTTGTGCTTACCTTTCTTTGTCATGCGTGTATTCATGGCCAGTCCCAATAGGCTTATGGTACTTTGATGTAAAGGGTGAACTCATATTCTACCGACAAAATTTTGGGGTGTTACTCTCTCTATTCCTTTTTTAATTTCACCATGTAAGTTTTCTTGTTGTTACTTTCGTCTACGTAGTGTAACTTTATGCTCGTTGGTTAGGGTTTCTTCGTCTAATTTTGTAATCAGTTTTTCTTTTCCCCTGGATTCCTAATAATCCATTTTTTTAGTTCATGTTCATGTAAATACTTTCCTGAATTTCAGAAGAACATTAAACGCTAGAGAACCATAGCGTGGTTGTTTCTGTGGATATTTGTATGATAAATGTTCACTGTGGTTACATATATGAGTTAGTCACAGTAACAGCCAGTCACTTCTCGAGAATTAATGCATAAAGGATAGCGTCGAACTACAGTCCGAGTGCTTAGAGAAGGCGTTTTGCCCTTATTCTGCTTGAGACTTGCCGGTAAAATGTGGTAGATTTCGTGGCTACAAAGTATTGTTTTCAACTGCTGATATCTGTAGGAAACTAACGGTTATTGTATTACACATTATTTTACTTAATCATACTCCTTACTGCACGTAAGTACCAAATATGAACGTAAACGTCTGCATAACGCACTTTCGGGAAACTTTGTTACGTCCAAGTATCATTTCTACCGTAGAAGGTGATCGGTTATGTAGGGTAGGCGTTGGAAGCAGTGTACAACTGACGGAGAGGGAGAGAGAGAGAGAGAGAGAAATACTTTCTCCTTTTAATTCTCGTCGCCTCGCAGCAATAAGCACTATCCCTTACATTTCATAGGTTATGGGCGGGGCAGCGCACACAGACTGCAGCAGCCATAGACCAATTTTGCATAGCCAATAATGGTTATTAAGTGTTATTGTCAGTATTAGCAGTTTCTGTTCACCTGTTGACAAGGCGAGACGCATTTCCGATTCACTGATTTTCTTGCGAGACCAACAAGCAAGCACACATCCCCATATTTTCATTATTAGTATTAAATAAGGCAATTTATAAGATACGTACCAGTGTAAACAGCTATTTTATTTAGTTTTAGTATGAGTGAACAGGGGATTTAACATTCACACAAGACCCTCCCGAAGAAAAAACTGAAATCCAAAAACACTCAAGTGTATCTGGACATTTGGGAAAAACGTTTTCCAGTCTTTAAACAGTTACCAAAAGAATATCGGACGTTTAGTGTTTTATGCAGAAAAGGATTTCAGCATTTCTCACAGCGGACAATATGACTTGCGTCCACACGCAGTAGGTAAGGGACGTGCATCGAAAGAAAAATGTACTGTTGAATCAAACATACTGCAGTAAAAAGAATACAACGCTTCCAGTGAAATGACCTTAGTGTATCATGCAGTGGAACACAGCCAGTTACTCCAGTTTGGACTGCGCAAAGAAGCTCGTTTCACACATTTCCGAAGATTCTGCTACGACTTCAAAGATTTCTTGTGGACGAACAAAAGCGGAAATGTTGGTGAAGAACGTGCTCCCTACTAAAAGTGTCAATCACTTATTAGACGTTTTAAGAGTCTCAGAAAAACCTCAGCTTTTTTCTTCTTCATTGGTAGCAGATGCATCAAATAAGGCCAACAGAAAGATATATCTTGACTGCATGAGCTATTTTGACCCGCTGAAAGGAGTACAAAACGAACTCTTGAATTACATTGAACCTGCTGATGAAACTTGTTCTGGAGCCATTGATTTGCAATTGCGAAGTTTAGATTCCAAAGTTGAGTGTAAATAAGGTTTCTTCTCACAGTGCTGATAATGCAAACGTTAACTTGGGGATCGGTTTTTCAGTCACTTCTCAGTAAGAATTAAAATGTTATAAAGGTCATTGATAAATTAGATATCGATATGGAAAGCATAATTCTGAAAATTTATAATCATTTCACGGTTCCTGCAAAACTAAGAGCTGAACTGAAATCTTTTTTGGAACATATTCCAACGAAATGACTTTCTTTCACTACAACTGTAAACTTGATTCTCTTGAATTGGGCTGCCACCAAGAGCTATTTCCAAAATTTCTGAGGTCAGTTTTTCCGAATGAAAAACCTGAAAAAGGTATCAATGCCAGAAATATACCTTCATTTTGTGAGCAATGTTGAAAATTGTTGAATATAGTTAACAGAACATTAGAAGGTTGTGATTTAAGTGTCTTTGAGACCTTTAAATAAATGCCTCTTCTAACTGATAAGCTTAAACAGGAGCAGAAGGATGATTTGAATGGCTGCAAGGCAAAGAAAATTTTGGGTGGCTTATCTTCTTAATTACAAAAAATGTTTCAGCAGAATTCAATGGCTTTTATTGTATTGTTCTTCAGTATCAGGAAAAAAGATGTGAATTACCCCCAGTAATCGATATGCATGCTTAACTGGTTTTTCCTTAGAGCCTCAAATTGAATTTAAAGACTTTGAAAACTGCAGTGGAACTTAAACTGAGAGATCACGTTTGTGTTGATAGCTTGTATGAACAGTTATCTGAATTCAAGACTAACTTACTTGAAAGTGTGAACGGGAACGGTAGTGATGTATCGAAGTGGTTCCGTTTCTTCTCAGCTGTATCAGAACATAAAGTGCCAATTATTTATAACATATTGGCATTCTTGTTCAGTGTAGCAGGATCTAATGCTTTTGTGGGAAGAGTATTCTCATTAATGAATAACAAATGGAATTAGAAAAGAAATAGATGTAGTGTAGAACTGGTCGAGGCAGAGCTCCAAATTATGGTGAATTTTAATTAGTCACGTAAGGAATTTTTTGAATATACACTCCTGGAAATGGAAAAAAGAACACATTGACACCAGTGTGTCAGACCCACCATACTTGCTCCGGACACTGCGAGAGGGCTGTACAAGCAATGATCACACGCACGGCACAGCGGACACACCAGGAACCGCGGTGTTGGCCGTCGAATGGCGCTAGCTGCGCAGCATTTGTGCACCGCCGCCGTCAGTGTCAGCCAGTTTGCCGTGGCATACGGAGCTCCATCGCAGTCTTTAACACTGGTAGCAT
Organism: Schistocerca gregaria; assembly: GCF_023897955.1. Classification (NCBI taxonomy): domain Eukaryota; kingdom Metazoa; phylum Arthropoda; class Insecta; order Orthoptera; family Acrididae; genus Schistocerca; species Schistocerca gregaria. Next base: position 795,130,457 of record NC_064922.1, on the reverse strand, counting down.
GCCGCGACAGCGTGGACGTGAACCGTATGTGCAGTTGACGGACTTTGAGCGAGGGCGTATAGTGGGCATGCGGGAGGCCGGGTGGACGTACCGCCGAATTGCTCAACACGTGGGGCGTGAGGTCTCCACAGTACATCGATGTTGTCGCCAGTGGTCGGCGAAAGGTGCACGTGCCCGTCGACCTGGGACCGGACCGCAGCGACGCACGGATGCACGCCAAGACCGTAGGATCCTACGCAGTGCCGTAGGGCACCGAACCGCCACTTCCCAGCAAATTAGGGACACTGTTGCTCCTGGGGTATCGGCGAGGACCATTCGCAACCGTCTCCATGTAGCTGGGATACGGTCCCGCACACCGTTAGGCCGTCTTCCGCTCACGCCCCAACATCCTGCAGCCCGCCTCCAGTGGTGTCGTGACAGGCGTGAATGGAGGGACGAATGGAGACGTGTCGTCTTCAGCGATGAGAGTCGCTTCTGCCTTGGTGCCAATGATGGTCGTATGCGTGTTTGGCGCCGTGCAGGTGAGCGCCACAATCAGGACTGCATACGACCGAGGCACACAGGGCCAACACCCGGCATCATGGTGTGGGGAGCGATCTCCTACACTGGCCGTACACCTCTGGTGATCGTCGAGGGGACACTGAATAGTGCACGGTACATCCAAACCGTCATCGAACCCATCGTTCTACCATTCCTAGACCTGGAAGGGAACTTGCTGTTCCAACAGGACAATGCACGTCCGCATGTATCCCGTGCCACCCAACGTGCTCTAGAAGGTGTCAGTCAACTACCCTGGCCAGCAAGATCTCCGGATCTGTCCCCCATTGAGCATGTTTGGGACTGGATGAAGCGTCGTCTCACGCGGTCTGCACGTTCAGCACGAACGCTGGTCCAACTGAGGCGCCAGGTGGAAATGGCTCGGCAAGCCGTTCCACAGGACTACATCCAGCATCTCTACGATCGTCTCCATGGGAGAATAGCAGCCTGCACTGCTGCGAAAGGTGGATATACACTGTACTAGTGCCGACATTGTGCATGCTCTGTTACCTGTGTCTATGTGCCTGTGGTTCTGTCAGTGTGATCATGTGATGTATCTGACCCCAGGAATGTGTCAATAAAGTTTCCCCTTCCTGGGACAATGAATTCACGGTGTTCTTATTTCAATTTCCAGGAGTGTATAAAGCAAGATCTTACACAATTTAAAATGAGAAAATATCTACAATATATCAGTAGATGAATCTGTACAACTGTTTTCCATATTTATAAATAAATCTCTTTATTGTAACAGGTGGAAACATTTAGTACGTACTGTACAACAAGTAACTGTACCTGTGTGAAACTCCCGTGTTTAGAGTCCAATACGTGTGTCTGCGTATGTTAAGTACAATCACCATATAGCTGTATACGTTAATTATAGTCCCTATGAAGCCTACAGATATATCTTCTTGAAGGGATAGCTGTGTAACTGTACAAACTCTAAACGTAAACTTTGTTCTTAGAATTTTAAAACAAAACATGTACACGACCTTTTAAATTGTGTAACACTCTCATGTAAAGCAGAATAAAATTTCGCTTAATGAAATCTGTATCTATGCAAAATGAATAAACAGTCGCTGTTTCTTAAATGCATTAAACATTGTCTGAACCTGGGCCTAATAATGATATGGCTTGCTTGTACAACAATGGAAGCGTAGCTCTATTATGCAATGTAATTAAAGTCATCTGCAATTAGATGAGTGAAACAAATCGCGCTGGTTTTATTATTATTTGAATAAACCTTGCTAAGTGCAATGCAAGTATGCCAAACGCCAGCAGGTGATCAGTTGGTAATCAGGCCATGCGATCTGCAATGCATGTCCAAATAATTTTTCTTTGGAAACTTCTTAGTAGGGAAGTGAGATGTGGAGGTTCAGTGACGAATAATTTGAAATCTGTTATAATTTATTAGCATATTAATCAACTGGATTAAAGAATTCGAGCAACTCTCCCAAAAGAATGTTTTCGAAACGAACGCACTATGCTTTCCAGAACCCCTTCCTCATCTTTTCGAATCGGAACTGGTTTCAATAACTGAGTACCACCACGGTGACCCAATTGGACGATTTTTTGCCATTTAGACTAATAATTAGAGAATTTCTAACAAATTGTTCAAAGAAATGCAACCTTCGCCGTTTGGGTGACATTTTTTTTAATCAACGGCTTTTTAGGTGACACGGGCAGATCCAAGTGCATTTTTATCCACTCAAATATTGCAACCCAAAGATCTACCAGTCTCCAAATAACGACTCCAATGTTAATGTTGAATTGTTATAGGTAGGTAATTAGGCTATTTAGTAGTGCGTATATCTTTTTAACATCTCATAACCCTAGTGGATGAATTAAAATCTGTTTCCCTCTTATTTCTTGTTACAAACTTAACCATAATTAGAAACTAGCACAACCGCACGCAGCCAAAAAGCAATAAATGGCAACACTTTCATTAAATAACTGCAGGTAAGAACTGAATTGATTATCAAAACAATAACTGAGTTCAATAAAGTAAGGCCAACAATGTACTGCAGTTGGTCTTGTCTTACGCAAGGATGAGCGATACCCGATAGTGCTACCGATGTATTCACTGCTTAAATGTAACGATAGCCTCAAGAAGAATGTAATAATTCCAATCCCAAAGAATGCAGGTGATGATGTGAAAATTAGCGAACAATCAGTTTAATAAGTCACAGCTGCAAAATACTAACGCGAATTCTTTACAGACGAATTGAAAAACTAGTAGAAGCCGACCTCGGGGAAGATCAGTTTGGATTCCGTAGAAATGTTGGAACACGTGAGGCAATACTGACCCTACGACTTATATTAGAAGCTAGATTAAGAAAGTGAAAACCTACGTTTCTAGCATTTGTAGACTTAGAGAAAGCTTATGACAATGTTGACTGGAATACTCTCTTTCAAATTCTGAAGGTGGTGGGGTAAAATACAGGGATCGAAAGGCTATTTACAATTTGTACATAAACCACATGGCAGTTATAAGAGTCGAGGGACATGAAAGGGAAGCAGTGGTTGGGAAGGGAGTGACACAGGGTTGTAGCCTCTCCCCGATGTTATTCAATCTGTATATTGAGCAAGCAGTAAAGGAAACAAAAGAAAAATTCAGAGTAGGCATTAAAATCCATGGAGGAGAAATAGAAACATTGAGGTTCGCCGACGACATCGTAATTCTGTCAGAGACAGCAAAGGACTTGGAAGAGCAGTTGAACGGAATGGATAGTGTCTTGAAAGGAGGATATAAGATGAACATCAACAAAAGCAAAACGAGGATAATGGAATGTAGTCGAATTAAGTCGGGTCATGCTGAAGGAATTAGATTAGGAAATGAGACACTTAGAGTAGTAAAGGAGTTTTGCTATTTGGGGAGCAAAATAACTGATGACGGTCGAAGTAGAGAGGATATAAAATGTAGAATGGCAATGGCAAGGACAGCGATTCTGAAGAAGAGAAATTTGTTAACATCGAGTATAGATTTAAGTGTCAGCAAGTCATTTCTGAAAGTATTTGTATGGAGTGTAGCCACGTATGGAAGTGAAACATGGACGATAAATAGTTTGGACAAGAAGAGAATATAAGCTTTCGAAATGTGGTGCTACAGAAGAATGCTGAAGGTTAAATGGGTAGATCACATAACTAATGAGGAAGCATTGAATAGGATTGGGGAGAAGAGAAGTTTGTGCCACAACTTGACCAGAAGAAGGGATCGGTTGGTAGGACATGTTCTGAGCCATCAAGGGATCACCAATTTAGTATTGGAGGGCAGCGTGGAGGGTAAAAATCGTAGAGGGAGACAAAGAGATGAATACACTAAGCAGATTCAGAAGGATGTAGGTTGCAGTAGGTACTGGGAGATGAAGAAGCTTGCACAGGACAGAGCGGCATGGAGAGCTGCATCAAACCAGTCTCAGGACTGAAGACCACAACAACAACAACAACAACAACAGCCTTGTTGACTCGATAGCGCATTCCACCTTCTTTTTTTTGTCTTACAATCAGAAATGAAAATAGCTTTCGACTTCGCTATATCTCAGCTAGGTCCTTGTGAGTCTGATTGTATGAAGGCGAATAACCGGCTTGCACGGTGTCTGTTTGGCCGCTATTACGATTATCTCACTGAGATCGTACGAATTGAAGTAAGTATTCAGATCGATTCTGCTTTTTAATTTGCGAAGTCCGTCTTGCTAGTGCGAACAATATTGACGCACTTGAGAGATTAGATGCCGAAACGGTCGCGAAAATATGAAAACAAGCCGATTATTCCCGCAGTTTTCAATATTTCGCTCAAAAGTAAGTTTCCATTCAACGTCAGTTTACTTCTCCTCTTATGGAATTAAATAACACAAAATTTTACAGCACTGAGGCAGGTTCGTGCAAAGTAGTGAAGCTTATTAATGAGAACAGCCTACAACACTTTAAAAATAGGTTAAAGTAGGTGGTAGGGCTATCAGCTATATAGAGAAAGAGATATTAAAGTCTACTTCAATTAGAGGCAACATTTGAAAGTAGCTTCCCAAATAAGTTATTCAGAAAATCCACTGAAGCAGAAGACAAGTAAGACATGGCTAATTAAGGGAATTAAAATCTAATATAAGAGGCAGAGGGAAATTTATATGAAGTCCAGAATAAGTTACGAGCCGACATTACTTGTATATTACAAAAAATGCTGACAAATGTCTAACCTCACGGTTCTGTCTGTTTGACAGCCTGATATGACATGCTGGGGATCGGAAGTGGAGTGCGTAAACCGCCTACTGCACTTACCAACACAACACAGAAATGTTTCACCAGCTGAAGTATGTCTTATATAACATTAAACCAAAAAATTGCTAGTTACAGTAACTGAACTTCTGTGTGATCTCAGTACTGTGGTAAATACAAATGTGGGCAATCATTAATCAGTAGTAATGTAACTGAAGTGAATTTCCTACCACATATATTAAATGTTTCAAATATGGGCGTCTGCTTTACAATGGAACGCCGCCACAGCGAGAGCGTAATTCAGTTATGCAAAAGATATCTATCGCATATTTTATATTTTAATGACTCTCATCCGATCTGAACTGTTGTAAGACAAACAGAAAAGGGATACATACGGAACGTTTTAATCTATTAGTTTGCTTCCCAAATTTGAATCACAATTACAGGAATGACAATTAGTTGTTTCGGCATAAATGAATATATACTCATTTAATTATTATTGTTTGAAGCTCAAATTAAAATAAAATAGGCTCAAAAGGACTCTAAGCAATTCAGTTCCGCGATGGGATACAAGTTAATGTGCTCAAAATAAATGAGTGCTTGAATGAAGCTCATTTGGGACAGGCTGTTTTGTTAACAAGTTGTAGGTACCTCAACCTAAATGGAAGATTGCTACAGAACCGAGATTGCCTTTCCAAATCTGTGAAGCTCACAAACGTAAGTTAAAAACGGATCGAAGGCCCAAGTAAGTATAATTACTGAAGAAGCAGCACAAATAGCGGAACAAATCCTGCGAACTGTGAGCTGCTCAAAGCAACGGCAGCTCTACAGTGACACTCATTCAAAGAACAAAATCGCTCCAGGCTGCAGCCAGGCGCCTCTCTCTCTCAATAAGTCCTCACGATCACGCGTCTCCACCGCGTCTTTCGTCTTCTTTACCTCCTCTCCGCTTCCAGAGACACACGGCTTGAAGGGGATGATTCACAACTTCCGCCGCAGTAACGCGTAATAATTTCTCTGAACACACCAAAACGCAGAGCAACCTGCCAAAACATACCCACCATCGAGTCCGTTAACAGACAGAGGTTGGTACTTTGGATTTGCTGTGTCGCCACTCATTGTTTCAGACACTCACGTCACAGTGTCTGTACTGAAGACCCATCTGACTGGCTGACAACATCTGGAATGTAAGATTCTGAAATTTTCCCACGCTGGAGACAAGGAAATGCCGACGTCGTGTGTTTGCATCACCTAAAGAATGTGCTGATCCGCCATGCCACAATCACCCAGTTGTCCAGCGGTCGCTTTGCTCTAACTTCTAAGGCTCGTGCCGCCTTGTGGAATCAGAACCTGGCAAGTTTGAGGTCGACCATTTCTGAGATCCAGCAGCCCTCTATTCAAAGTATCGAGACTATCCAGGTTTACAGCAACACATCCGCTCAGGTCTGCCTTGAGAAAGAGAAACTCATAAATCTTGGTCCAGAAGCCACTAGCTATGTATTTCCCTCCAGCATAACGAAGAAAATATAGGTGCGCAATTTATGTATTATCGCAAAGCTATATGTGACTGTACTGTCGCAACTGTACTATTTTAAGAAAGTCATTACAATGCCGAGAAGCATGCACATTCTGACAGAAATAAATAATGCAGAAAATAAGATTAAAATTATGTGGGATGTTGTGACATGGGAGACAGAACAGTCAACAGAGCGCAAGGTAGCACAATAATTAAACTAAATAGCTTTCTTGTGACTAATAATCCTTAAATTGTCAGAACTTTTGACAATCACTTTCTAAATGTAACAACTAAAATGTGACTAAATTGTTCAGTTGAAGAAGCAATATAACACATTAAAAATTACATTCCACAAAACTTTAAGCAACTAGAAGTAGCACCAACATTCTTCACTGAAATTAATAGAATTATGAAAACTCTAAAACAAAAGCTCATATGGCTTTGACGGAATTTCAGACAGAATTCTGAGAAGTTGCTCTAATTTATTAAGTTTGTCCCCAGTGAAATAAGTAATGTATCACTGACACAGGGAATTTTTTCAGACAGATTAAAATATGTAACTGTTAAACTGCGACAAGAAAGATTTAAATAATTGTTGTCCAGTTTCCTTGCTGACATCTTTTTCCAAAATATTTGAAAAAGTGATGTGCTCAAGAGCAGTCTCATATTTAAATATAAACAATTTTCCTTAGCATGTCACACTTTGGATTGCAGGAGGGTTGCGCAGCAAAAAGGTGTTTATATGTTCACCCACCCAATATTATAAACCTTAAACAATTAAATATCACCAGCTGGTATTTTTTGTGATCTTTCCAAGGTGTCTGATTTTAAAGATCATATAACACCTTAGAAAAATTTATGTTTAATGGGAATGATTTCTTTACAGACAACTGGTTCGCATCGTATTTAACAAACAGAAGGCAAAAGTCTCTGCTGAATAATTCAGACAATACTGTAAAGGTAGAAAATTGTAATGGCTGCAAAGAAACCACAAAGAGAGCCCCAAGAGGTTCAATTTTCGGTCCACTCCTATTCCTTATATGTGTGTGAATGAACTTCCACTTAACATTTAACAAGCAGAACTGGTACTTTTGCAGCCAATACCAGTGTTACAATAAATCCCTTTATTGAGAATACAACAGAAGAGATTGCTAACACTATATTGATTTATGTACAATAAATGGAGTCCAACAACTTACGTAGCACTCGAGCAGGAGTCAGTAAATACGGTAGAATGCTTCAGACTTTTAGTTGTACATACTGATGTAAACTTGGACTGGAATAAGCATATTACTGAGCTTCTCATTCAGTAAGTTCAGCTACTTTTGCGCTTTGAGTAACTGCTCTCTTGGAAACAAACCAGTCAACCTCCATCACAATATATATATTCGCCACTGGAATTCATAAATCATCCACCACAATTTTAAAGAACTAGTGATGACCACACATACAACAGTAGTGGAAACAACTATCTTTGTTGCCTATTATTAAAGTTGTCAGTGCCTCAGTAATGAGTTCGATATCCAGCAACATTATTTTTTTTTAATTTGCTCAATAACATAAAACGTCCGCAGGTAGCAAAGCAAGTTTTAAATCTAACCTAAAATTATTTCTTCTGGAAAACTCCTTCTATTACTTGGACGAATTTCTATTTAAAAAGTGGGACCTGTAAATACCACCCGTGGTCTAGGGGTAGTGTCTTTGATTAGTAATTAAAACGTCCTCAGTCCTTGGTTTGAACTCAGCCATCGCATAAATTATGAATAAAAATCATCAAAGTTAGTGGCCGAAGAATTCCGGCATGAGAAGTCACCCTCTTTCAGCCAATGGGCTTGTCACAGAGGTTGTAGGAACGGACAGAAATTCAGGGCACTCTCTTGCCCGTGAGTTGGGAAACTGCCCCTAAAGGCGGAAGGATGCAGAAGGCAATGGAAACCACTGCATTAAAGACACATGATGTTATCCACAGGTCATGTTGCCGTTAACTGAAAAAGATTCTGGTATAGTGTCCCTTACAGATCTCTGGGAGGGACTGTCAAGGGGGAGGTGACATTGAGAAAAAGGTTGAGTAACCAACGAAAGGGTAACGTTCTACGACTCAGAAGTTGGAGCGTGATAGCGACGCTAGAAAATCTGAAAAGGGAAATGCTGAGGTTCATCTAGATATGGTGGGGGTCAGCGAAGTAAAATGGAAAGATGACAAGAATTTCTCGTCAGATGAGTATATGATAATATCAACAGCAGGAGAAAATGGTATAACAGGGTAGGATTCGTTTTCAGTAGGAAGGTAGGATGCTGAGTGTGTTAGTATGAAAGTTCACTGACAGTGTTATTCTCGCCAGATTCGACAACAAACCAACAGTGACAACGATACTTCTTGCCGACGTTGCAAACTGAAGATGAAGAGGTAGAGAAAGTATATGAGGGTACTGAACAGGTAATTCAGCACATAAAGGGAGATGAAATCTAATGATCATGGGAGACTGCAAAGCAGCTATAGACCAAGGAGTACAAGAAAGTACTATGGAAGAATATGGGCTTGGTAGCAGAAATGAAAGAAAAGCAAGTTCCACAATAAATTTCAGCTAGTAATAGTGATACTCTGTTGAAGGACCACGAAGTGAAGAATTATGCTTGGAAAAGGCCTGGAGATACGGGGAAATTCTAGTTAGATTACATCATGGTCAGACAGAGATTCCGGAATCGGATACTGGATAGTAAGGCGTACCCAGGAGCAGATACGGACTCAGGTCACGATTTAGTAGTGATGAAGAGTAGGCTGAAGCTTAAGAGATTAGTCAGCAAGTACTAAGTAATGAAGAGATATGCTTGAAGTTTTCTAAGGTTACAGATACTGCAATAAGGAAAAGCCCCAGCGGACAGATCAGTTGAAGTGCAATCACAGAAGTTGGAAAGAAAAACATAGTTATAAGGAAGCTAACTGCGAAGAAGCCATGGGTAACAGAAGAAATACTTAAATTGATCGACTAAAGGAATGAAATAAATAGGAAGAGCAGGGAACCTAAGGAGAAATGGCTGATATAACAATGTGAAGAAATCGAAAAAGAAATGATTGTCGGAAGGACAGGCACAGTATATAGAAAAGTCAAAATAAACTTTGGTGAAATGACAAGCAATGGTGGTAACATTAAGAGCGCAACAGAATTCCACTGTTAAATGCAGAGGAGAGACCCGATACGTGGAAAGAGTACATTAAAGGCCTCTATGAGGTGGAGGACTTGTCTGATGTGACAGAAGAAAAAAACAGCAGTCGATACAGAATAGACAGAGGATCTAGTATGCGGAGTGTAGCCGGGTATTGTATTGAAACATAGACTATAAGCAGGTCAGACAAGAAGAGACTAGAAATTTGTGGCACAAGTAAACATTAGGAAGGAATACGTTGATACAGTACATTTCGAGGGGTGATGTTTGGTAAAAACGTGTAAGGGATAGAAACTGTAGAGGGGTACCAAGTCTTGTGTACAGTAAGCAGTTCTGGTTATGCAGGCTGCAGCAGTTACGTAGAAATACGGGGGTTCCCCCAGAACAGACTAGTCTTAGGGGTGAAGACTACCACGGCACTTACGGCATCACGCACAGTGACTAAGTAGTTTGGGTCGACACTAGTTTCGCTCGCTCCTACAGGTGTCGCTGTGATATCTGAATCCTGGAACGACGCGGCCAGTCTAACAGGTGCCGATAATAGCATGCCGGTCAGGCCATCAGGCAGCGCGCACGGCTGTGGTAGAAGTCGAGGAAGCACCGCACGACTTTGAGCATCCGCATACATTAGTATCGCCGGTGCACGAACTAAACCAGTTCCATCGCAGCGAGCAACCGAAAATACGAGTAGTATTTCAGCAATGCTTCGCTATGGACTCCGTCACTATCTCCCAGGACAACACGCCGCCTCCTCCGTCTGAACTCTAAAGGTTGATCGGCGACGTGCTAGCTGCGTCTTGGTATAATTTCTACTGTTTTCACTTCACCAATAGGGTAGCTCCAAGACTTCACTTTGCACTAATATGTTTGCCGGACTTTTCCATACTGTATATCGTCGGAACTTCTATTGAGAACTACAGTTGTAACGAATTTTGTAAATGTTTGCTTCCGCGACTTAAGCTACATCTACACCTACATTTATACTCCGCAAGCCACCCAACGGTGTGTGGCGGAGGGCACTTTACGTGCCAATGTCATTACCTCCCTCTCCTATTCCAGTCGCGTATGGTTCACGGGAAGAACGACTGCCGGAAAGCCTTCGTGCGCGCTCGAATCTCTCTAATTTTACATTCGTGATCTCCTCAGCAGGTATAAGTATGGGGAAGCAATATATTCGATACCTCATCCAGAAACGCACCCTCTCGAAACCTGGACAGCAAGCTACACCGCGATGCAAAGCGCCTCTCTTGCAGAGTCTGCCACTTGAGTTTGCTAAACATCTCCGTAACGCTATCACGCTTACCAAATAACCCTGTGACGAAACGCGCAGCTCTTCTTTGGATCTTCTCTATTTCCTCTGTCAACCCGACCTGGTACGGATCCCACACTGATGAGCAATACTCAAGTATAGGTTGAACGAGAGTTTTGTAAGCCACCTCCTTTGTTTATGGACTACATTTTCTAAGGACTCTCCCAATGAATCTCAACCTGGCACCCGCCTTACCAACAATTAATTTTAGATGATCATTCCACTTCAAATCATTCCATACGCATACTCCCACATATTTTACAGATGTAACTGCTACCAGTGTTTGTTCTGCTATCATGTAATCATACAATAAAGGATCCTTCTTTCTATGTATTCGCAACGCATTACATTTGTCTATGATAAGGATCAGTTGCCACTCCCTGTACCAAGTGCCTATCCGCTGCAGATCTTCCTGCATTTCACTGCACTTTTCTAATGCTGCAACTTCTCTGTATACTACAGCACCATCCGCGAAAAGCCGCATGGGACTTCCGACACTATCGACTAGGTCATTTATATATATTGTGAAAAGCATTGGACCCATAACACTCCCCTGTGGCACGCCAGAAGTTACTTCAACGTCTGTAGACGTCTCTCCATTGAGAACAACATGTTGTGTTCTGTTTGCTAAAAACTCCTCAATCCAAGGCGACAGTGCGGAATTGTACCGAACGCCTTCCGGAAGTCAAGGAAAATGGCATCTACATCTACATCTACATCTACATCCATACTCCACAAGCCTCCTGACGGCGTCTGGCGGAGGGTACCCTGTGTACCTCTATCGGTTCTCCCCTCTATACCAGTGTCGTATTGTTCGTGGAAAGAAGGATTGTCGGTATGCTTCTGTGTGCGCTCTATTGTCTCTGATTTTATCCTTGTGGTCTCTTCGCGAGATATACGTATGCTGGAGCAATATACTGCTCGACTCTTCGGTGAAGGTATGTTCTCGACACTTTAACAAAAGCCCGTACCGAGCTACTGAGCGTCTCTCCTGCACAGTCTTCCACTGGAGTTTATCTATCATCTTCGTAACGCTTTCGCGATTACTAAATGATCCTGTAACGAAGCGCGCTGCTCTCCGTTGGATCTTCTCTATCACTTCTATTAACCCTACCTGGGAACCTGTATCTAATATTTTCTGGGTCTCAAGAACAAATAAAGTGAATTGGGTCTCACACGATCACTGTTACCGGAATCCATGTTGATTCCTACAAAGTAGATTCTAGGTTTCCAGAAATGACATGATACGCAAGCAAAAAACATCTTATAAAATTCTACAACAGACCGATGTCAGAGATATAGGCCTATAGCGTTGCGCATCTGCACGACGACCCTTTTTGAAGACTGGGCTACCTGTACTCTTTTCCAGTCATTTGGAACCTTCCGTTCCTCCAGAGACTTGCAGTACACGGCTGTTAGGAGGGGGGCAAGTTCTTTCGCGTAATCTGTGTAGAATCGAATTGGTATCCCGTATCTGTTGAGTGATTTCAGTTGCTTTTCTATTCCTTGGACACTTATTTCGATGTCAGCCATTTTTTCGTTCGTGCGAGGATTTAGAGAAGGAACTGCAGAGCGGTCTTCCTCTGTGAAACAGCTTTGGAGAAAGGTATTTAGCAGTTTAGCTTTACGCGTGTCGTCCTCTGTTTCAATGCCATTATCATCCCAGAGTGTCTGAATGTGCTGTTTCGATCCACTTACTGATTTAACGTAAGACCAGAACTTCCTAGGATTTTCTGTGAAGTCGGACATAGAATTTTACTTTCGAATTCACTGCACGCTTCACGCATAGCTCTCCTTACGCTAACTCTGACATCCTTTAGCTTCTGTTTGCCTGAGAGGTTCTGGCTGCGTTTAAATTTGCAGTGAAGCTCTATTTGTTGTTGAACCACGGTGGGTTTTTCCCCTCCCTCACAGCTATACTCGGCACGTACCTGTCTAAAACGCATTTTACGATTCCCTTGAACATTTTCCATAACATTCAACATTGTCAGTGTCGGAACAGAAATTTTCGTTATGTTCTATTAGGCCTTCTCTGCCTTCTATTACTCTTGCTAAGCAGATAAACCTCCCTCCCTTTTTTATATCCCTATTTACTTCGCATGGACATCGTTTATTTTCAAACCCAAGAATTAAGGAACTTATTACGTTGAACTTTAACTTTATTCAGGTTTCACGAAATTTACTCACCTTTAAAGACTATTATATTCTCACTTAGCAACTGATTATTTTCACGTTTTGAGGAACTTAATATCTTCTTTTTTATTCAGGACCTTAATTTTGTTTCTCATTGTAGAATTATTGTTTATTTTTGACTTTTGTAGGAATTTTGTTTAATTTAGGACTTGAAGGAAATTTACTTCCACAGTACGTTGAAGATTTTGTTAAAGTTGTGCTCGAGAAATAAACTTATTATACTGTGACTACCTGTCTCGCTAGTGCATATCTCCACGGAACCAGACATATCAAAGACACAACAAAAACAACAAGACAAATGCAGCTCTCAGTTTTAAGGAAAACGTGAAATTTCTTAAACTCATTTTTATTTTTTTATAATGAAGCTGTTGGTAGCTGACGCTCCTCATAGGCCTGGAATTGTGATGTGTTTAAATGTTACTCATCGTTCTTGGGGAGCAGATCGTCTGCTCTAATTCTGTAAAACCTGTCTGCAAAAAATGGTTCAAATGGATCTGAGCACTACGGGACTTAACTTCTGAGGTCATGGGTCCCCTAGAACTTAGAACTACTTAAACCTAACTAACCTAAAGAGATCACACACATCCATTCCAGAGACAGGATTCGAACCTGCAACCGTAGCGGTCGCTCGGTTCCAGACTGTAGCGCCTAGAACCTCTCGGCCACCTCGGCCGGCGCCTGTCTGCACCTTGAGTATGGATGCTAGATTTACGGATCAGCAAGTCCTTCCTGCGCTAAAATTCTAGATGTAGTCCACTATGAGGGAATTAGGGTGTCTATGGGGCCTTATCGCCCAAGCTGAATTCCTAACTTTCTACGTATACGATGACTCCTCCTCATGGTGCGCCATACATATCTGTTCCGAAATCGCCTCCATTCACCTCCATTGCCCGTCTATCACTGCAACGTTTGTGCAAGAGCTTCCCGCAGGTAGGACACTTAGAAAATGTAACAGACCTACTAAGGAGACTGCCTACACTACGCTTGTCCGTCCTCTTTTAGAATACTATGGCGCGGTGTGGGATCCTTGCAAGAAAGGACTGACGGAGTACATCAAAAAAGTTCAAAGAAAGGCACCACGTTGTGTTTTATCCCGAAACATGTGAGAGAGGGTCACTGAAATTATACAGGATTTGGGCTGGAAATCATTAAAAGAAAGGCGTGTTTCGTTGCGACGGGATCTTCTCACGAAATTCCAACCACCAACTTTCTCCTCCGAATGCGAAAATATTTTGTTGACACCGACCTATATAAGGAGGAACGATCACCACGATAAAAAAAAAAGGGAAATCAAAGCTCGTACGGAAAGATATAGGTGTTCATTCTTTCTGCGCGCTATACGAGATTGGAATAATAGAGAATTGTGAAGGTGGTTCGAAGAACCCTCTGCCAGGCACTTGAATGCGATTTGCAGAGTATCCATATAGATGTATATATAGCGAGACAATTTGCTATCAGAGCGAGACAAAAGCTTGAGAGCTTATAGGCTGATGAAATTAATGTACGAAGCCAGAGGTTGAATAGAGATTAACCTGGTGGATAAAGTGCTCCAGCTTAATGAGCTACAAGAAAGAATTGAAACTTTTTGCTTTTATTTGCTGAACGAAACTTGCTTATTGAGAATCGACACTATTATTGCGTGAGGTCCATAGCATACACGCATTAACACTATTTCTTATATCTCAGAAATCACAATCCTGAAATGAATAATTTACGCAACGGAATCTCTCAGTACAACTGTCCCGAATCTCGCAGACTCATGCAACGACGAACTTACCTCTCGTGGTGAAAGAAAGAACATTAATGTAGCACGTGTGTCTAACGGTACATACTAGTACAGGAGTTGAATACGATACAAAAAGGTGAAATCGTGGCCATGGGCAAACGTAAACTTAGGATTATGGAACTTTGTAGTGAATGTGCGTAATCAATAACCACAACTTCAAATTAATCTATACTGAGATGAACAATACGCAATGGGGTTTCCAATGACAAGGGGCTTATGCACATGACCAAAAGTTAAAGGCACCCAATGCGTCACTACGTGTTACCAAAATGGAAGCCTCACGAATCCATACAATAATTATGATTATAAAAATGTATTGATAAACATATTGAGAATGGGCATCAGAAAACATGAAGACGAACAGCGGAAGCGAGATCGTCCACGTGGGCCCGACAACGTGTCGAAGTACCTTTCACTCAATAACCTAAACTAATCCAAAGTATATGGGTATAATATGCCCAGAAAGTGTCTTCTGTATTAAGGGATAAAGGAAGGACTAGGAATGATCGAAAGTCATGTCGTGAAACACTTATAAGAAAAACGAAGATTACATTCTCTACAGGTTGCAGCCCAGCTCAGGAGTGGGTCCTCCCTAACACATAGAAAAGTGGCCTGTTCACCCACATGTTGTACCTACGCCACCCCGCCAGCGGAAGTCCTCGTTACCTACCCTCTGACCAAACTAATAAAGAGTTTTCTTGTGCCTAAAGAGTTTCCTGCTTCAAGAATACCGATACTGACACTGTCTCTCCTGTCTTTGCTTCAGCAGGTGCTTCGTCTACTGAAGACTGACAGAGTCCTAATATGTTAATGAAAGTTAGATAGTTGTTGATACTTGTTGTTGTTCATATATGTAACTCAGCCAACTATCAGACTGTACCCTAGATTATTTTTCTAAAACTAAATTTTATGAGCACTGAAACTGATATCCGGATTTTGTTTGTGTTTTTGCACTGATGGCTCTATGCAGGAGGACACTATCTGCTCAGTGATATTCCAGAAATGCGATCTCAGGATAAGACTTTCAGAGCAGAATTATTTGCTAACATGAGGGCACTTGAGCAGATGAGATGATATTGTGACAAGAAATTCGTCATCTCCTCCGAATTTTTAAGTGCCCTTAGACAGATGTAACCAGCTGCCAGAATATCTTGAACATCTTATTTATTTTTAACAATTTAATATTCGTCCTTTGATCATTCGGCATAGTACTATGGGGCACATCAGGTACATTACCCAAATAATAATTTGTACTAACTTATAAAGGGAAAAAGTTGTTTCCAAAAATCTAGAAAAGCTATCAACCGATTTACTTCAGATTTTGCCACGATAACTAACATTCTAAGGGACATGGACCTTTTTTTTTTTAACAAGTATTGTAAAGGTTTTTTTAGAAAGCGTACTGCAAGAAAGAAAATGCTACGTTGTGCTGTGAAATGTGTGCGGTTTCCTTTTCTTTCTCGCAGACAGTTTTAACTACGACAGAAAGGGATTTAAATCCTTTTAAATCCATTCGACGAAGTGTTTCTTGCACATAGGCCCTACATTGTTTCTCCGTATATATAATTCTGAACAAATACTATATACATTATAATGTGCTGTTTTGTTTTCTTTCTCTCAGTCGTTTCTAACAGTAGCGTAATACCACCCGTTCGCAGATTAAAACTATGCGAAATAATGTCATTGAAGCTACTGTCATCACAGACCAAAATTTGGAGAAGTCATTCTCATCCTCCGTGTACCAATGATGCCAACCGGTTTACCTATTCAGTTTAACCTTCACCAGTTTGGTGACTTTCATGTTACAAGTTGGTGAAGCCGGTCTCTCAGACAAACACAGTGAACAATAGATTGAACCTAGTATTTATTAGTATTTTGATTACAAGCAAGAAAAAAAGAACTGCTCTTCAATCATTTTCCTTTATCTTAGGAACTTTTCGTAAATAAATGTGGCAGTAAATAACCATTAAACAAATATTATGCTACTCTTTAGTAAAAAATTAATATGCACCCCCCCCCCCCCTAACACATAACCGAAAAACTAAGGACATTCAAGCAATACTTTTAAACATTTGCACACAATATACACCTGACTATGTGGCAAATTTAAGAAACTTTGAATAAAACAGAAAAATTACTTATATCGTTACTATTTCACACTTTGCACTTATTCACAGTCCTTTCTGCAGTTATATTTCGTTTTCCTGTTTAGTGTAATACACATACACGGCATCTGCAGAAAGGTATCGACTGGCGGTTGACCTTGTTGCAATCTTTGGTCTACTTTGCAGCCCTCAGAAATTCTCTCACGCAGAGGACATGAAATATCTGTCATTGCTACTCTAGCAAGACGATTTCTCATAAAGCCGCTTCCTACTTCACAAATGCAAAGGTATTGAGTTAAACATATATTTAACTAACAGTCAACAATTTTTAAGCACTAAAAAGTTAGCGTGGTCACCCTAGGGGACTGAGAAATGTCGTCCTCATTCTATGACAGCCGCTATCCAACTGACTAAATCGTGACATGTAGAGAGAGCAACATGAATGAGAAAGGTACACTGTAGAACAGTTCGCACGCTCCATTGGTAGAATCAATAATCAACAATGTAGAAGGGGTCGGCCTGTGAGAGCGTGCCACATCAACGGAGTGATAAGCAAATAAGCAAATAAGGATTTCGTTTGCAGTAACAGTAAAGATGGCTCACGGACAGACATTCAGATACTTTGGAACTGACATACGATCAGAATGTTTTTGCCATGGTTAGTATCGTATGTACCTCTAAATAACCAAAGCGCAGATCCAACGCAGTGTATCACACGGAATACGAATCGATTAATCGAGGCGTCCTCTCTGCCGGCGAACATACAGAGAAACCTGCACAACACAGAAGCCCAAGATCCATAAGAACAACGTACCACTAAATCCGATTGTTAGCGCTCCTGGGTCACCGACGTATAAACTGGCAAAACACTTGGCGTCTCTCCTCCAGCCACACGTGGGGAAGACCGACACATACATAAAGGACTCAGGACATTTCATTGAGAAGCTGAAGAAACTGAAACTTGCACCACACGACATCCTAATCAGCTTTGATGTTGTTTCTTTGTTTACGAAAGTGCCACTCAGTGACTCTCCGCAGTACATCGGTTCCACAAGACATCACAAAGCTCTTCCAAGCATGTCTCACCACGAGCTATTTCACGTGAAATGGCAACTTCTACTAACAGCTGGAAGGCGTCGCCATGGGTAGTCCTCTGAGTCCAGTGGTGGCCCACTTCTTCATGGAACAATTCAAAGCACAGACACTGGACTTGGCGACTTGCAAACCTAAGGTGTGGTACAGGTACGTCGAAGATACTTTCGTTTTGTGGAGCCATGGTGAAGAACAGCTCACTGGCTTCCTAAGGTACTTGAACAGCCTCCATACAAACACAATATTTACAGTGGAAGTAGAAAAGGACAAAAAACCGCCGTTTCTATATGTACTGGTCACAAGGGATAGCGAAAACCTGGGAAACAGCGTGCATAGAAAACCGACACACAGGGACCGCTACCTGCACAAACTATCAAACCACCACCGGAGCAAGAAAAGAGGCATGATTAATACGCTCGTAACGGGAACAGGACGAATATGTGAGCCGCAGCACCTCAGACGCGAAATGTAACACCTATAAAGTGTTCGGAGGAGCAATGAGAACTCCACAAATTATATTAGAAGTGTCACAGAGCCAAACACTCGGCGAAGTAAGAAATCAGAAAAAGAAATGTCGGGGACGGCCTTTCTGCCATACATTTCCGGAGTGACGGACAGAATCGGCCGTATATTGCGCAAACATGGCGTAAAGACGATTTTCAAACCGACAAGGAAGATAAAAGAGTGTCTTAGATCGGCAAAGGAGAAAAGGGACCCACTTGCAATGTCGGGAATATACCGTATACCATGCACATGAGGAAAAGTTTATGTCGGAATGACTGGACGATCAGTCAGTACCAGGATCAAAGAACATAAGCACAAAAAACGAAATCATTTGCAGAAAAGACTTGGTTAGAAAATGAAATCAAATCGCTCTACACTAAGAAACTCATGCTTAATAGGATGTTATATGATTTACATCTCGAGTTATCAGCTTTTATTAACAACCCAACAGTGATGATCAACATAATACAAAAAATTGAACACATCACAGCAAGAACACTGCAATACACACACAACAAGCATGAACGAAAAATCAAAACACTCACTAATAATAATAACCATAGAGGAAAGTATGACAAAGTGCAACACACCCATCAGCACAAATTTCACCCAAAATTAATAAATCTCACAGACACAGAATTAACTGAGAAAGAAACACAGCTATTAGAGAAAGGACTCAAACATAACATCAGCACAAAAATAGATAACCACTACATAGAAAATTTGATTGTAGAAACAGAAAGCATCCTGGCAGAGGAAGAGAAAAATAAAAATAACACTATAAATATTGGACTAACACGAGAACTAGTGAAGAAAGAAATAAATAACATAATCACCATGTCAAAGAAAGAGCAAAACAGTAAACTTCAAACAGAAAAAAAAACACCACTAAGAAATTAAAAGAAAAACTGCAAGCTAACAACATCATAGTCACAAGAGCTGACAAAGGGAACAGCACAGTACTGATCAATAATGAACAATATATAGAAAAAACTATGGATTTCATCTCTTCTAACAATATCACAAAACTAAAATCTGATCCAACAGCACGCTTCCAGACATACATAAAAAACAACCTCAGAGAGATCAGACACATACTTACAGATAAACAAAAACAACATATCACACAGAAAAACCCAAAAGCACCAACACTCAGAAGCCAACCCAAGGTCCACAAACCCCACATTCCAGTGAAGCCTGTTATTAATTTCATGAATGCACCATCCTACCATGTGGCAAAACACATGAACAAAATCATATTTGCAACACTATGAAATGAAAAACAGCAGAACAGTGAAAAACACAAATGAACTCATAACATATATAAAAGACTTACACATCCCACAAACAGCATCACTCATCTCTTTTGACATAGAGAACATGTACACCTCAATACCCACTGCAGACACAATAAAACTAATTGAAGAAAACTTACTAACACACAACAAACTACCTGTAGACAATATTAATGAAATAACAAAAACGCTCAAAGTAATCACATCCCAAAATTACTTCCAATTTGAAAAGGAATTTTACTTACAAGACGATGGGCTCCCAATGGGATCCCCAATTTCAGGAACACTAGCAAACATATTCATCAACTACATAGAAAACACAATCTTCGATACAGTCATCACAAAGAAAGGATACAAAATTGTTTACTGGTACAGATACGTAGATGACATAATCTGTATGGTAGATGAACCAACAGAGAAAATTGATAAACTTCATACAGATATAAACAACATACATAAAAATATTCAATTTACCATAGAAAAAGAAACACAAAAGCAAATACATTTCTTGGATATAACAATAAAGAGAGAGAACAATAAACACACATTTGACATCTTCAGAAAGCCTACAGCCACAGACATAATCATACATGCTTCATCCAACCACCCACAAAATCAAAAATTAGCGGCCCTACGACACATGTTACACAGGCTAAAAAACATCCCACTCAGCAAAGAAAATTATGAAAAAGAGTTACAAACAATACAACTTGTAGCCACTAACAATGGTTCAGCACCCATATAGTACAAAAACTCAATGAAAAAATTAAAACACAACTAAAGAAAAATCAAATCAAGCAGAGATTACAGAACCCTACAAACACTACAGCACACACAGAAACACAAAACAATAACACTCATGACATGAATAACAGAAAAAATGGTATACTCTCACATACAAACACAAAACAACACACAAGATAGCAAATATATTAAAGAAACAGGGATTACAAATAGCTTACAGAACAAGAAACACACTCCAATCACATTTACAAACAACAGAAAAACCAGACAAATACCAAGGAGCAGGTATATACCACCTAGAGTGCCAAGAATGTAAAGCAGTATATCTGGGGATGACAAGCAGGAACTTTAAAACTAGGTATAAAGAACATATAAGAAGTTGGAAATATAAGAACAGTCATTCTACCTTTGCCGAACACCTGATAAAACATGGACATGAACCATCCAACATGGAATGTGATATGACAGTTATCAGAGTGAATAATCACAACAAAAACCTCCTGACATTGCAAGAAAACTTCCACATACAAAGAGCCATTGCAATGGAAAAGAAGGTACTCAATGACCAAATCCATATAAACAATAACTCGCTGATCATGCTAGCCACCAAAACAATAACAAACTGAAGTGCAACCAGGATAAATAATTAATGAATATACTTCCCTTCTACTCTCTCTCTCCTACCCCCCCCCCCCCCCCCATACACACACACATACTCACAGACAAACACATGAACCCACAGATTAAAGGGTGAAAAAAAAAAGAGGATTGCACACACACACAGACACACAACAAATGAAAACCACAAAACACAACAGAAACAAAAGACAAACACATAACAACAGTTGGCAACACTACACACTGAAAACACACATATGTTGATCGCCAAATTGCAGTGAAAGTGAAATGTGATGTGACAAATGGCTAAACAACACCTGATTCGGCTAACTGGAGCATGAAGACCAGCAAATACATCTCCAGAAACACATATATGTGTTAGCAGTGCTCGAAATCGTAAGTAAAACGAAAGATGCATCATTTTATGGAACTCGTGCTGCAAAAG
Organism: Schistocerca gregaria; assembly: GCF_023897955.1. Classification (NCBI taxonomy): domain Eukaryota; kingdom Metazoa; phylum Arthropoda; class Insecta; order Orthoptera; family Acrididae; genus Schistocerca; species Schistocerca gregaria. The sequence goes on along the minus strand of NC_064922.1, from coordinate 795,108,942 downwards.
TTGCTTCTAACCTAAAAAAACCCGACAAAATGTAATATATCAACAGATTATATCTAGCAGATAATACGCTTATTGTATATATAAAAAAGAAACATGTATTTCAGGCCACTGATGATGCTTCCCAAATAAATGAAGCGAAACGCGTATGGCAACAAACAAACTGCCTTCATTTAGTTGCATAGACGGCACATACCTCCACGAACATAAGCAACATTGCAGGTTGGGGCAGGTGGAGAAATCGGCCGTGACAGAGCACGCACTGAGTGAGACCGACCACGTAATAAAATTCGCCGAAACGAAGTTCTGGCTGTAGAGAAGCACTATCACACGCGCTTGCTCAGAGAGGCTGTAGAAAAACAAAAACACGCGAACTGCTTCAACAAGAAAGAGGAAACCCTTAGGGTAAACGGATCCTGGATTCCCGTGCTGCAGCGAACGACCGTCGCAGGTAGCAAGAGGAGAACCGCACCGGAAATGACCGTGGAGAAGCCCTCGGATGTTGGCGCGCCAGGTACATATAGTCTGTGGCCGCGAGCTCCTCTCCAGTTCCCCACTCGTGCTGGCGAAACGTCAGTAAACTCATTAGATGAACGTCGGTCGAAGAACCCGAGACAGAAGCCAACAGGCAGTTTGACAACCAAAAATGTTGTATATTCTGAAGTTATAAAATTGTATTCTACACCAAAAAATTTACAAACCTTAAAAACAATAAAGACTAAATTAAGGAGTATATTTCATTGATATTGTATACGTTTACTGTAATTTCGAGCGCCATACCTTGACAATGGGTGAACTCTCAACGAGGAGCCGACATCTGCGTCGTGCCACAATTCCCAGGATACTACATATTAGGACATATATCCAGTTCCCATGCATATTTGGCAATAGCGAGGCAATACATACATACATAAACGTATACAAAGTAGGACAGTGTTAGGTGAGAATAGGACAGGACCTAACCAAAGGAACCCTCCCAGCATTAACCGCAGCACTTTGGAAGAAACATGGAAACGCACTTCGGAATGGCAGGATGGGGTACGAATCCTGCTCCTCTCTAATGCGAGTCCAGTGCATTAACACTTCCTTAGTCTTCCCTTTCAATAAATGGTTAGAAACTGTTAGTACCTTCCCATTATTTTCAGTCGTGGCACTCTATGTTTTCTGTTTTAATGATGCATTGGCCACACCGATACTTTGTGCCGATACCAAGAACCGTTAGAGAAGGTGTAGACACCTTTGTGTTTACTCTATTTTCTGGTGCACAGTCGTTTTCCTTTTCCTAACGTGTTGCTGTTAGTTGCCGGCCGCGGTGGTCTAGCGGTTAAGGCGCTCAGTCCGGAACCGCGCGACTGCTGCGGTCGCAGGTTCGAATCCTGCCTCGGGCATGGATGTGTGTGATGTCCTTAGGTTAGTTAGGTTTAAGTAGTTCTAAGTTCTAGGGGACTGATGACCACAGCAGTTAAGTCCCATAGTGCTCAGAGCCATTTGAACCATTTTTTTGCTGTTAGTTGTGTAATGAATAAATGATATGCTTGTGTGGTGTTGCAACTAGAGTAACGGTAACTCGCAGATGTGTGTGACTTGCGTTTTGCTGCCAACTTAATATCTGGTGCGAAAAATTAGCAAAGACGTAGTGATGGGCGCACCTGTAGTCGTGTGAGTCAGGTGTGGTTTCCAGGGTTGGTAGGTTTCCTCCCCATCCCCTCAGGGCAGTTCAGAGTGACCGTTAGGCTGCCCTCCGCCAGTTTTCAGCACTCGGATTTCAGCAGGCTTAGAGAATGGACATATTCTATGCTCCTCTCAGTCAGTTTGTAAAGTAAATTATAAGATTGAGGCATATTTTAGTTAAAATTACCCATCTTCCGTACTCCTTGCGTTTTGCTGCCAACTTAATATCTGGTGCGAAAAATTAGCAAAGACGTAGTGATGGGCGCACCTGTAGTCGTGTGAGTCAGGTGTGGTTTCCAGGGTTGGTAGGTTTCCTCCCTATCCCCTCAGGGCAGCTCAGAGTGACCGTTAGGCTGCCATCCGCCAGTTTTCAGCACTCGGATTTCAGCAGGCTTAGAGAATGGACATATTCTATGCTCCTCTCAGTCAGTTTGTAAAGTAAATTATAAGATTGAGGCATATTTTAGTTAAAATTACCCATCTTCCGTACTCCAGGAATGTTTCAGTTAGTATCTACATCTACATCTACGTGATTACTCTGCTATTCACAATAAAGTGTCTGGCAGAGGGCTCAATGAACCATCTTCATGCTGTCTCTCTACCGTTCCACTCTCGAACGGCACGAGGGAAAAATGAGCACTTAAATTTTTCCGTGCTACCATCATTTGTAGTAATGTTACTCATAAATTTTGTGGTTAGAACTTAAGTTCTAACAGTCCCTTTATTCACTCCGTCTTCAGGCCACAAGTGGCCCAACGGGACCATCCGACCGCCGTGTCACCCTCAGTTGAGGATGTGGATAGGAGGGGCGTGTGGTCAGCACACTGCTCTCCCGGTCGTTATGACGGTATTCTTTGACCGGAGCCGCTACTATTCTGACGAGTAGCTCCTCAATTGGCATCACGAGGCTGAGTGCACCCTTCGGGGCAACAGCGCATGGCGGCTGGATGGTCACCCATCCAAGTGTTGGCCACGCCCGACAGCGATTAACTTCGGTGATCTCACGGGACCGGTGTATCCACTGCAGCAAGGCTGTTGCTGACAATCCGTTTGTGCTCCTTGCAAATCAACCGAATGTATCTAATCGAGTTGTGCCGTCAGCACTTTTAGTGAGGGACGACTTTGCTTCATGGTGTGCTCACTTTTATCCATTTTCTGTGAGTTTTTTGCAAGATCTTTTAACATTCTTCTTTCTGAGATGTACCTTATGCTTTGTTCGATAGATATCCACGTATTTGCACCGCTCAAGAGCTAGTGCTTGAATAGAAGCATTTGAGACCAGCCAACTATACACGCGAGCAATGTGAAGTACACTGCGCGACACCACTAAAGTACAATTTTTTCGAAACCCCGTAATTCTTTTCCATTATAACACAGAAGTTTGAAATTTGGTCCAAAGGTGCCTACAACCTTAATCTGTAACTGTGCAAAAGTATGGCACCCTGGGACGTCATCCTCGTCAGCCGCTTCAAACAGGAAGATATCGTCAGGTGCGGAAAACAAAGCCAGAGTTCAGAAGTTCATGTTAGGTGTAATGAGGTCACATTGGCACCAAATTTCACCGCCGGCAGCGGTGGCCGAGCGGTTCTAGGCGCTTCAGTCCGGAACCGAGCGACTGCTACGGTCGCAGGTTCGAATCCTGCCTCGGGCATGGATGTGTGAGATGTCCTTAGGTTAGTTAGGTTTAAGTAGTTCTAAGTTCTATGGGACTGATGACCTCAGATGTTAAGACCCATAGTGCTCAGAGCCATTTGAACCAACCAACCAAATTTCACCAAAATACTGCCCAATGCCACCGTGGACATGTCACACAACGGGAAAGTCGTCACGCCCCAACTTATACGTATTTCGCTCCTGCTTTCGAAGCCCTGCGTTGAGATCAAGTGGCTTTCTTTTGGGTGGCTGAGGAAAGCGTTTCAGATACACCGCCGCTCAGAACCGACACAGGAAGGCTTCGGGGTGCTGTACAAAGGGTACCGATGAAACCACCGCTTTCCTTGGGGCGTTAATTCACATACGTTTTGTGGTCGAAAGCAGCAGTTTGTATGGGGATGAACAACAGGGCGGCGTTCTTGACGTCCTTTCACAACGAGTAAAACAGAAGTGATTTCTGGCGTTCCACAGGCCCTTTGCTGCTCCTTATCTATATAAACAATTTGGGAGACAATCTGAGCAGCAGCAGCAGCCTTAGGCTGTTTGCGGAGGACGCTGTCGTTTATCGACTAGTAAAGTCATCAGAAGATCAAAACAAATTGCAAAACGATTTAGAAAAGATATCTGTATGGTACAGAAATTGGCAATTGACCCTAAATAACGAAAAGTGTGAGGTGATCTATATGAATACTAAAAGGAATCCTTTAAACTTCGGTTACACGATAAATCACTCAAATCTAAACGCCGTAAATTCAATTAAATACCTGGGAATTACAATTACGACCAACTTAAACTGGAAGGAACACATAGAAAATGTTGTGGGGAAGGCTAACCAAAGACTGCGTTTTATTGGTAGGACACTTCGAAAATGTAACAAATCTGCTAAGGAAACAACTTACACTACGCTTGTCCATCCTTTTTTAGAACACTGCTGCGCAGTGTGGTATCCTTATCAGATAGGACTGATGGAGTACATCGAAAAAGTTCAAAGAAGGACAGCATGTTTTGCAGTATAGCGAAATATGGGAGAGAGCGTCACTGAAATGATACAGGGTTTGGACTGGACTTCATTAAAAGAAAGGCGTTTTTCGTTGCGACGGAATCTTCTCACGAAATTTCAGTCACCAACTTTCTCCTCCGAATGCGAAAATACACTCCTGGAAATGGAAAAAAGAACACATTGACACCGGTGTGTCAGACCCACCATACTTGCTCCGGACACTGCGAGAGGGCTGTACAAGCAATGATCACACGCACGGCACAGCGGAAACACCAGGAACCGCGGTGTTGGCCGTCGAATGGCGCTAGCTGCGCAGCATTTGTGCACCGCCGCCGTCAGTGTCAGCCAGTTTGCCGTGGCATACGGAGCTCCATCGCAGTCTTTAACACTAGTATCATGCCGCGACAGCGTGGACGTGAACCGTATGTGCAGTTGACGGACTTTGAGCGAGGGCGTATAGTGGGCATGCGGGAGGCCGGGTGGACGTACCGCCGAATTGCTCAACACGTGGGGCGTGAGGTCTCCACAGTACATCGATGTTGTCGCCAGTGGTCGGCGGAAGGTGCATGTGCCCGTCGACCTGGGACCGGACCGCAGCGACGCACGGATGCACGCCAAGACCGTAGGATCCTACGCAGTGCCGTAGGGGACCGCACCGCCACTTCCCAGCAAATTAGGGACACTGTTGCTCCTGGGGTATCGGCGAGGACCATTCGCAACCGTCTCCATGAAGCTGGGCTACGGTCCCGCACACCGTTAGGCCGTCTTCCGCTCACGCCCCAACATCGTGCAGCCCGCCTCCAGTGGTGTCGCGACAGGCGTGAATGGAGGGACGAATGGAGACGTGTCGTCTTCAGCGATGAGAGTCCCTTCTGCCTTGGTGCCAATGATGGTCGTATGCGTGTTTGGCGCCTTGCAGGTGAGCGCCACAATCAGGACTGCTTACGACCGAGGCACACAGGGCCAACACCCGGCATCATGGTGTGGGGAGCGATCTCCTACACTGGCCGTACACCTCTGGTGATCGTCGAGGGGACACTGAATAGTGCACGGTACATCCAAACCGTCATCGAACCCATCGTTCTACCATTCCTAGACCGGCAAGGGAACTTGATGTTACAACAGGACAATGCACGTCGGCATGTATCCCGTGCCACCCAACGTGCTCTAGAAGGTGTAAGTCAACTACCCTGGCCAGCAAGATCTCCGGATCTGTTCCCCATTGAGCATGTTTGGGACTGGATGAAGCGTCGTCTCACGCGGTCTGCACGTCCAGCACGAACGCTGGTCCAACTGAGGCGCCAGGTGGAAATGGCATGGCAAGCCGTTCCACAGGACTACATCCAGCATCTCTACGATCGTCTCCATGGGAGAATAGCAGCCTGCATTGCTGCGAAAGGATGATATACACTGTACTAGTGCCGACATTGTGCATGCTCTGTTGCCTGTGTCTATGTGCCTGTGGTTCTGTCAGTGTGATCATGTGATGTATCTGACCCCATGAATGTGTCAATAAAGTTTCCCCTTCCTGGGACAATGAATTCACGGTGTTCTTATTTCAATTTCCAGGAGTGTATTTTGTTGAGGCCGACCTACATAGGGAGAAACAATCACCATGATAAAATAAGGGAAATCAGAACTCGTACAGAAAGATATAGGCGTTCGTCCTTTCCGCGCGCTATACGACATTGGAATAATAGAGAATTGAGAAGGTGGTTCGATGAACCCTCTGCCAGGCACTTGAATGTGATTCGCAGGGTATCCATGTAGATTTAGATGTAGATGGTGACACCCCTCGGGCGGTTCGCCCTTCTCTAAGGTCACTGTGAGCCAGCATTCCCATTGAACATGATAACAACCCTTTGGACTGCAATTCGACCACTTTTTTTTCTCTCTTGCACAAGTGGAAGGACTAAGTCCGTTCGAAACCACTCAACGAAATCTGAACGGGATCAGAAACAGCAAATGGTCCTTATCCTTTTTCAGCCCTCCTGTTTCACATCCTCCTGTGAAGTGATCAAGAGGAGTGTAGAGTTGACGCATGCGTGACTAAAACGGCAAAGAGTCCTTCTAGGAGCCACTAGTTTGGTAACACCCTCGGTACCACCCTCTCACCTATGTTGAGCACTTTAAAAATGTAATTAAATAGAGACAACCTGCGGCGATGTCCTAGGCGCTTGCAGACCGCTAACACCTTCAACACCCTTCGATCAAGGATGACTTGCTAGTAGGCGCAAGAGCAGTACGATAGCGGTGCAAGTGTAGCAGTGCAGCCTGCCTGCAGGCGGCTGGGATTCTAGTGCCTGGTCTGTCTGTGCAGATACATACACACGCTGGTTACTTCAGTCACCTAACCGCACCTAATAATACATCTCTAAGTAGACACCATCTACTCAAGTTATCTTCCTTGAATAAATAAATGTTTATATGACATTACCCTGTTCACAGTGGTCCATTTATTCAGGAACAATTCTGGGCAACCCTCATTGTTTATTATCGAGCATTGAATCATAGAAAATAGCGTCGTCGTAAGCAATTTCAGAAATATTAATACACCCTCCTCAGTCTGTTACTTACGACACTGGTCGGCATAATCATAACGATTATCCACATGAACCCCATGGAAGGTATGAAAAAACAAACAGCCACCTCTGTATACAGGGTGGTCCATTGACTGTGACCGGGCCAAATATCTCACGAAATAAGCGTCAAATGAAAAAACTACAAAGAACGAAACTTGTCTAGCTTGAAGGGGGAAACCAGACGGCGCTATGATTGGCCCACTAGATGGCGCTGCCATAGGTCAAACGGATATCAACTGCGTTTTTTAAATAGGAACCCCCATTTTTATTACATATTTGTGTAGTACGTAAAGAAATATGAATGTTTTAGTTGGACCTCTTTTTTCGCTTTGTGATAGATGGCACTGTATAGTCACAAACCTATGGCCCACAATTTTAGACGAACAGTTGGCAACAGGTAGGTTTTTTAAATTAAAATTCAGAACGTAGATACGTTTGAACATTTTATTACAGTTGTTCTAATTAGATACATGTACCTTTGTGAACTTATCATTTCTGAGAACGCATGCTGTTACAGCGTGATTACCTGCAAATACCACATTAATGCAATAAATGCTCAAAATGATGTCTGTCAACCCCAGTGCATTTGGCAATACGTGTCACGACATTCCTCTCAACACCGACGTTTTTGAAATTCCCGATTCTCGCGCAATTTGTCTGCTGCTGATGTGCGGATTAGCCGCGACGGCAGCTAAAACACCTACTTGGGCATCATCATTTGTTGCAGGTCGTGGTTGACGTTTCACATGTGGATGAACAGTTCCTGTTTCCTTAAATAACGTAACTATTCGGCGAAAGGTCCGGACACTTGAATAATGTCATCCAGGATACCGGGCAGCATACTTAGCCCATTGAGCACTTCGATCACAATAGCCATAAATCAACACGATATCGACCGTTTCCGCAATTGGTAAACGGTCCATTTTAACAAGGGTAATATATCACGAAGCAAATACCGTCCGCACTGGCGGAATGTTACTTGATACCACGCACTTAAACGTTTGTGACTATTACAGCGCCATCTATCACAAAGCGAAAAAAGTGGTCCAACTAAAACATTCATATTTCTTTACGTACTACACGAATATGTAATAAAAAATGGGGGTTCCTACTTAAAAAAAAAAACGCAGTTGATATCCGCTTATCCGCTTGACCTATGGCAGCGCCATCCAGCAGGCCAACCATAGCGCCACGTGGTTTCCCCTTCAAACTAGATGAGTTTCGTACTTTGTAGTTTTTTTCGTTTGATGCTTATTTCGTGAGATACTTGGCCCGGTCACTATCAATGGACCACCCTGTATAGCTAGTCAGCAGGGAGCTTACATTATACACAGCTATTAATCAGCTGTACCACTAGAACATGAAGCATTTTATACACTTCCAAAAACGTAAACACATAAACATACGAGGGCTGTCCACAAAGTACATTACGTTTTGGAATTAAAAATAAATACAGTATTGGAATTTTTTATTATATACAGATGAAAGCCACACTTAAATACTACTTTTCTACATAGTTGCCATTTAAATTAAAGCACTTATCGTAGCGATGGACGAGCTTGGAAATTCCTTCGTCGTAAAATTCGGCCGCCTGCGCCTTCAACCACGTGGTTACCTCTTCTTGAAGCTGTGCGTCGTCATCAAAGCAATGCATAGCCAACCTCTTCTTCATCTCTGGGAATCAGTGGAAGTCGCTCAGTGCCAGGTCGGGACTGTACGGCGGATGAGGAAAAAACTCCCACTTAAAAGATTCGAGAACTTCACGAGTGGCATTTGCCGTGTGGGCCCGGGCGTTGTCGTGAATCACAAGACCTTTGAGCCCAACTTTCCCCTGCGCTTGTTTTGTATTGCTTCTGAGGTTGTGCAGAGTTTGGCAATACCTTTGAGAGTTTATTGTAGTGTCTCTTTCCAGGAAATCCACAAAAATCACACCTTTTCTGTTCCAAAAGACAGTCGCCACGTGGATGAAGGCGCAGGTGGCCGAATTTTACGACGAAGGAATTTCCAAGCTCGTCCATCGCTACGATAAGTGCCTTAATTTAAATGGCAACTATGTAGAAAAGTAGTATTTAAGTGTGGCTTTCATCTGTATATAATAAAAACTTTTTCCAATACTTTATTTATTTTTAATTCCAAAACGTAATGTACTTTGTGGATAGCCCTCGTATTATATCACACATCTCAATAACATAAACACAAGACAACCGCTACATCCATCTCAGCTTTTCTTGAAATTGATTCACTAATCCGAAGAGCTGTATTGCTCTGCATCTGGAACAGAGGAATCAGGAAACCGAGAGCAGAAACATTCTTGAACAAAGACACACACAGCATATATGGTAAACGTGTTAACAGATTAAAAAGTGTTCAGCAGTAAACGAGGAACTGGTATTTCTGCAAGCTTACATACAGTGAGGTTACAGAAGTCATGGAATACCTCCTAATATCATGTCGGACCTCCACCTCCCCGGTGTAGTGCAGCAGCTCGTCGTGGTAAGGACTCAAGAAGTCCTTGGAAGTACCCTGCAGAAATAATGAGCCATTCTGCCTCTCTAACCATTCATAATTGCGAAAGTGTTGCTGATGCAAGATTTTGTGCACGAACTGACCTCTCGATTATGTCCCATAAATGTTCGTTGGGATTCATATCGGGCGATCAGGATACCCAGACCATTCGCACGAACTGTCCAGAATATTCTTGAAACCAATTGCGAACAGTTGTTGGCGGGTGACATGGCGCATTGTTATCCATAATAATTCCATGCTGTTTGGCACATGAAACCCTTGAAAGTCTGCAAATGGTCTCCAAGTAGTCAGTGATCTGTTCAGTTGACCAGAGGGTCCAGTCCATTCACGTGAACACAGTCCACACCATTATGGAGCCAGCTTGCACAGCAGCGTGTTGACAACTGGGTCCATGGCTTCGTGGGGTCTGCGGCACACTCGAACCTTACCATCACCCCTTACCAGTTGAAATCGGGACTCATCTGACCAGGCCACAGTCCCCAGTCGTCTTGGGTCCATCCGATATGGTCACGAGCCCAGGAGAGGCGCTGCAAGCAACATCATGCTGTTAGCGAAGGCATTCGCGTCGGTCGTTTGCTGCCATAGCCCATTAAAGCCAGACTTCACAGGCACTGTTCCAGCGGATACGTTCGTTGCATATCCCACATTGATTTCTGTGTTTATTCCACGCAGTGTTGCTTATCTGCTGACACTGACTATGCAAATGCCGCTGCTTTCTGTCGTTAAGTGAACGGCCTCGGCCACTGTGAAGTACGTAGTGAAACGTAATGCCTGAAATTTGATTTTCTCAGCAGACTGTTGAGGCTATTGATCTCGGAATATTGAATTCCTTAACAGTTTCATAAATGGAATGTCCCATGCGTCCAAATCCAATTACTGCTGCGCGTATACAGTCTGTTAATTCCCGTCTTGCGGCCATAATCCGGTCGTAAACCTTTTCACATGGATCACCTGAGTAGAAATGACAACACCGCACTTTTATACCTTGTGTACGCGATACTAACGCCATCTCTATTAGTGCATAATGCTATTCCAAGACTTCAGTCACCTCATTTTAGTCTCTCAACTGTAGAAACATTTCTGAACAATAAATGTTTTTTAACTCTGCTTTAAAAGCCGTTTCCTTATCCAGCTTCTTTATATATGTTGGCATTACATTATAAAGAATGACACCAAAGTGGCTACCATGTCTTTGAGTATGAGCTGTTGTAATTGTTTCAGCTTGGAGAAACCCATAGTTCCATCATGTGTTATAACTATGCTAATCGCTACTACTTTGTATGTCTATTAGATTAGCTCTTGTCACTAACACATACTTATATTTGTATAGGGAGGGTGCAAAAGCATAAGAAATTTTTTAAACAGGAACTTGTTGTGAGTCCTTGTAGAACTAAGTGTCAAGATTCGAGTAGCCCTTTCCTGTAATGTAAAAATTTCATTTGATCGACTGTCAGTTTTACCCCAGAAAGCTATTCCATAAGCTACAATTGACTGGAAGCAAATCAAAGTAAGCTGTTATAATTATTACTGATGAATACACTTTCCAAATGATTCTCGGAGTAAAACATGTGGAACTCAGTCCCCAGAAGAGTTTTGTTACACAGTCTTTCCAGTTCAAGTCTTGATCAAAGTACATTTCTAGAAGTTTTGTACATCGAACTCTTTCTAATCCATTTTCACCCGGTACCAGGTGGTGATCTTGGTTTTGATTCATTTTTCCTTCTCTTGCAAAGAGACAATTTTCTGATGGGTATCAGGGCGCATGGGAATGCAGAAGAATGAACTCGCTGATACAGGGTTCAAAGAGAGCTGCTTTCTTCAGCGCTCTACTCCTCGCAGGGCCAGTTCGAGAATGTTTTTCCACACATGCGACTCATTGTTTGGCCACTTTTCCTTCCCTCATTTTCCCTTCTACACTTTCAGCCGTGCCTGTTTTCGCTACTAATTGTGAAACACACTGTACACGAATCTCGCACTTGGGCGCCCTTTTCATCTTGGCGCTCCAAGCGGCCGCTGCGAACTGTTGATGATGTCATTTTATTGTACTGCAACCAGTTTCGGTGACTTGGTAAAGTTGGTGTATTGAGTCAGCGAAACTGATTGCAATATAACAAAATAACATCATAATGACGGCTGCAGCTGTTTCATTTTATTACGCCACAAACTGTTCTGTATATAAGATGTTCGGAAATATCCGTTACTAACTTCTAGGACTCGTAGAAGGGAGTGGGTAAACAATATTTTGAAAAGGAACCCATGTCCGGAAACGTACCGTTTCCGCTCTACGACGTTTTCAGTTCAGGTGTTTAACTCATCCACTTTTGCTTGAGAAACTAAATTAGGCGTGACGCCGAACAGTTCTTAGGTAACAATTTTCACTTAAGCATATTTGTTTGTATTAACGCTTAAGCATTACAAGTTTTAATTACTACAAAACAAAAAGAACGCTACATATTGTACGTGCAGATCAGTACTGATTCATTACACTAGCAGCTCGATGAGGCGACCAACGTCGTTATAGACACTGTACCTACGAAGCATTTTCTGATACACACCCTCCATCCCACCTGGTCTCTCTTTAGTTTCTAGTGCAGCGGCCAGATGTCGTAGCAGCAGATCGTCCACTGTCCCTGCAGGAGAAACGTAAATTAAACTTTGCTTGCGACTCCACAAGAAGTAGTCCACAGAAGCAAAATCCGGCGATCGCGGCGGCCACGAGGTTGGACCACTTCGGCCTATCCATCTTCCACCATATCGTCTGCTGAGATGTCTTCGAACCGCACGTGAAAAATGGTGTGGTGCACCGACATGCTGAAACCTTATTTCCTGGCGGACATACAGTGACACAGCTTCCGAAAAACGGGTCCAATGCCTTTTGCAGGAAGATCAGGCAATGGAAGGAGGTATGACCCAATCACATGTACGTCCAGAATACATGTCCACACGTTAATATCAAACCAGTGCCGAAATCTCTGAACATGTGTGTCACCAAGGTTCTCGTCTGCCCAGACACGGCTGTTCACAAATTCAGAAATTGTCTCTAGTGGACTTGCATTCATCTGTAAACAGAACTCGGCGTGGGAACAGGGGTTGTCGATGCAACGGCGGAGGAACCGCGTGCAGCAGGCAACGCGTTGTGGAAAATTGGCCGAACACATTGCACGTACCCTTCGTAAGTGGTACGTATGTAATTGTTGCTCACGCTGAACGTCTCAGACAATACTGCGACTAACACTCTGCACGCGCAATGTTCGAGCACTCGTTGACGGGTTCCCTTCAACGCGAAGCAGTTCATCTTCTTCAAATTCTGGCGTGCGGCGTTGCGGTGGAGCGCCACAGTCCTGCCTCTTCACGGTGAAGGTACCTGTTTTTCGGAGTCACTGCATAACTTGAGCAAAAGGTTTTTGCGATGGAGTGTGACGTTGCGTTAAAAGTTCGCGGTAGAGCCTACTAGCACCTCTTCTGTTACTTCGAGCTTCACCATACACAAGAAGCGTATTCCGAAAACCTGTACCTAGCCATGTTAATGTATCGGAGACGCACAGGCATCGAATAGGTCTCCCAGCAAGGCAGACGTTAAGTGATACCAGGTGACCCTCTGACGTAGTACACGTCATCCTGTCTGCCGTACTGCATGCCAGGACAAGGAACTCAGAGAGTTTTCACTTTCCCTAAGCAGACGAATAGAAAAACTGATAGAAGGCGACATCGGGAAAGATCAGTTTGGATTCCATAGAAATATTGGGACACGTGAGGCAATACTGACCCTGCGACTTATCTTAGAAAATAGATTAAGGAAAGGCAAACCTACGTTTCTAGCATTTGTAGATTTAGAGAAAGCTTTTGACAATGTTGACTGGAATACTCTCTTCCAAATTCTGAAGGTGGCAGGGCTAACACGAAGGGAGCGAAAGGCTATTTACAATTTGTACAGAAACCAGATGGAAGTTATAAGACTCGAGGGACATGAAAGGGAAGCAGTGGTTGGGAAGGGAGAGAGACAGGGTTGTAGCCTCTCCCCGATGTTATTCAATCTGTATATTGAGCAAGCAGTAAAGGAAACAAAAGAAAAATTCAGAGTAGGCATTAAAATCCATGGAGGAGAAATAAAAACATTGAGGTTCACCGACGACATTGTAATTCTGTCAGAGACAGCAAAGGACTTGGAAGAGCAGTTAAACGGAATGGACAGAGTCTTGAAAGGAGGATATAAGATGAACATCAACAAAAGCAAAACGAGGATAATGGAATGTAGTCGAATTAAGTCGGATGATGCTGAGGGAATTAGATTAGGAAATGACACACTATTGTAGTAAAGGAGTTTTGCTATTTGAGGAGCAAAATAATTGATGATGGTCGAAGAAGAGAGGATATAAAATGTAGACTGTCAATGGCAAGGAAAGCGTTTCTGAAGAAGAGAAATTTTTTAACATCGAGTATAGATTTAAGTATCAGGAAGTCGTATCTGGAAGTATTTGTATGGAGTGTAGCCATGTATGGAAGTGAAACATGGACGATAAATAGTTTGGACAAGAAGAGAATAGAAGCTTTCGAAATGTGGTGCTACAGAAGAATGCTGAAGATTAGATGGGTAGATCATATAACTAATGAGGAGGTGTTGAATAGGATTGGGGAGAAGAGAAGTTTGTGGCACAACTTGACTAGAGGAAGGGATCGGTTGCTAGGACATGTTCTGAGGCATCAAGGGATCACCAATTTAGCATCAGAAGGCAGCGTGGAGGGTAAAAATCGTAGAGGGAGACCAAGAGGTGAATACACTAAGCAGATTCAGAAGGATGCAGGTTTCAGTAGGTACTGGGAGATGAAGAAGCTTGCACAGGATAGAGTATCATGGAGGGCTGCATAAAACCAGTCTCAGGACTGAAGACCACACAACAACAACAAGCAGACATGGAAGCGTTACACATCTGGATTGAAACCGCCGTAGAATGGAAACAGTAAGTCTCCGGGCATGGGTTCCTATTCAGAATATTGTGTACTCGCTCCCCTCCACAATTCCTAGAAGTTTGTAATGGGAATATCCGAACACCCTATAGAGGTCTTATAGTTGTTGCGGCGCTGGGGCCCGTCTCAAACCGGCGCCCTGGGCAGCGGTTTGTGTCGCTTGTGCCTTGAGCTGGCCTGCCTCCTCGTTATTCGCCTTCCGATCAGTCCCCACATATATCACAAGGAAGACCGTAGCTTGTTGGGAGACTCAGTTTCTGGAAATGAGGGGCAATAAACTGCGCTTAGTGCTATCTGCAGAGCGATCATGGCTCATCAGGTGGGAGCTCAGCTCAGAGGCGGATACAGAAAAGCATCAAGGAGGGGGCGCTAAAGGTATCTTGAGCTATCTTACGCATCAATAGTTTCCCATACGTAGAGGGGCAATAAACTGCAGTTAGCGCTATCTGCAGAGCGATCATGGCTCATGAGGTGGGAGCTCAGTTCAGAGGCGGATACAGAAAAGCATCAAGGAGGGGGCGCTAAAGGTATCTTGAGCTATCTTACGCATCAATAGTTTCCCATACGTAGAGGGGCAATAAACTGCGGTTAGTGCTATCTGCAGAGCGATCATGGCTCATGAGGTGGGAGCTCAGCTCAGAGGCGGATACAGAAAAGCATCAAGGAGGGGGCGCTAAAGGTATCTTGAGCTATCTTACGCATCAATAGTTTCCCATACGTAGAGGGGCAATAAACTGCGGTTAGTGCTATCTGCAGAGCGATCATGGCTCATGAGGTGGGAACTCATCTCAGAGGCGGATACAGAAAAGCATCAAGGAGGGGGCGCTAAAGGTATCTTGAGCTATCTTACACATCAATAGTTTCCCATACGTAGAGGGGCAATAAACTGCGGTTAGTGCTATCTGCAGAGCGATCATGGCTCATGAGGTGGGAGCTCAGCTCAGAGGCGGATACAGAAAAGCATCAAGGAGGGGGCGCTAAAGGTATCTTGAGCTATCTTACGCATCAATAGTTTCCCATACATAGCTCGTATTACGAGTTAGACATGGCAAACTATTGTTACATTATTAGTAAAGATATTGTTACGAGTCTGGTAACAATATTTTTACTGAGAAATTACTATGAATTACTATAATTAATACTTCACAATCAACTGATCGGTCTCACTCTTGACTAATCTTGACACATGTACTTGCTACAACTAGGACTTTTTTACTTATTCATTCTTCAGTGTTAATATTTCTGCTTCTGAACGTAAACTAACTTCCAATTCACCGAATAATCCGTATTTATAAAGCTACGTATCGAAGGTTCTCTGTACAAGAAAATAATAGAATACTCGAGACTTTTATTAAACAAATGCCAGACAGAATAACGTATCGAGAACACTAGAATGGCCCTGAATTTTCTCGTAGGTAAGTGTTAGCTATCTATGTAACAGATAGAAACGTATAACATGCGATGAGGCGTACGCGCGTGCTTCGTAGCAAAATACAATTACTCGATGACTCGATTCCGTCGAGTCGACTGACGCAAGAAACGAACGAATAGCGTGCGGGCTGATTGGCGTTGGCGGCACGGGTGAAATGCGGGCGGCCCCGCCATTTGTGTCCACCACTGGCTCAGCTCACTATTTGTGACATCGTATCCAGAGTGATCGCGGTGGTCTGGTTTGGTGTGTAGTGTAAGGTCTAAACCAGAGTCTCAGACGATTCTGCGACGACATCGGATAAGAATTTGTCGGCCTCCGCAATCGAGTGGAAAAATAATAGTCGGGCCCCCTCAATAACTTAGGCGATCAGTGATGAACTGAAAGGCTTATTTCAATAGTTGTACAAGTCCATTACCTCCACTTTTCTGACTATAGTGCTTCTGATATTAATGATCCAAACAAACAGAAAGAAAGGTTCATCTCTAGAAAGAAGCCGTATGCTTGAATATTTCTGGTATCTCAACTGCAGATTTTTCAGCGCTCATTTAACTATAGGACTGTGTATCTTAAAATGAACAAAAGTGGACTTTTACCACTATTGAAATAAGCCCTTCATTTGCCTACTGAAATCGAAGATAGGTCACGCACATTATTCTCAGAGAAAGTTCTTCCTCATAGATCGAAAAAAGGAAATGTTATTGTGATATTAGTAATCTGTAGAAGCATCAACTGTTAGGTCCCAGAATTAGTATCACTTGTCTATATAAATAAAAATCAGTTGCCGCATGTACGAAGCATCATTACCTCACCTTGATTTTAACAATTTGTTTGGTTTTTTATGTTCGTTATTGTCAGGACAAGATTTGTATGAAAGAAAACTTTGGAAAATCCAACGGAGAAGTCGTAAATTAGCATCAACTGCCGCATGTATGAAATATCATCAATTAATAATGGCTCAACAGTTTTGGTTGTTTTGACTTTGTTGTGTTCATAGTTGTCAGGACAAGGTTTGTAAGGAAAAAAAAAGTTTGAAGATCAATCAGAAAAGCCGGAAATTAAAATCAGTTTTGAAAGATCAAAATGGTTCAAATGGCTCTGAGCACTATGGGACTTAACATATGAGGTCATCACTACCCTAGAACTTAGAACTACTTGAACCTAATGGACCTAAGGACATCAACACATCTATGCCCGAGGCAGGATTTGAACCAGCGACCGTAGCAGCAGCGCAGTTCCGAACTGAAGCGCCTAGAACCGCTCGGCCACACTCCAATGAACATTCAGACGAACATAGGCTATAAATATTTGTAATATACGTAGGTTGGAACTTAAATAGTGACAACACTGCTGTGGAGACACTATGTAATGGAATCTATTATTGACGCTGATAGCACACGTTGTTGACTTACCTACCTTACCTCAGAGCAAATGGACTCGCCCGTCCCACGTCAGCGGCGTGCGCACAATCGAGGGAAAAACAGTCGCTTGTGAGCGAGCGGTCTAACGTAACGGTGTCACTGTGTTTTCGAAACAGGAACAACGGAGTTGAATCAAGATTGAATGTGCCAGAGGTCGTACAGCACGACAGTGTCATAATGGTCTTCAAGAGGCGTGCAGGGAATCGGCTTTGCCACACAGAACAGTGGCAAGTTTGGCAAAAGTCTTCAACGAAGGTCAGCAAACTGTGGCAGACATGCATAGAGCAGGTAGTCCTAGCACCTCTGAGGAAGAAATGCATGGTGTTGCCGCGTTAGTGCCCAGTGATCGATGTCATACGATTCGTAAGCTCGCCCACGAAACCGGATTAGCGCATACCACTGTGCTTTGCGTCCTGAAGGAACGCCGAGGCATTCGAAAAATTGCACCACGATGGGTTCCTCCTGACTTGACGCAAATGCAGAAATGCATACGTTACGACGCTGCTCAGACGCACATGGTGCGCTATGAGCGTGAAGGAGAGGCTTTCTTGCGCCGGATACGGCGTGTTACGATAGTAACACTGGATGAGACATGGGCCACATAGTACGAGCCAAGACTGAAACGCCAGTCCAGTGAATGGCGTCATTATGGGTCGCCGTGAAAGACGAAAGTGCATCAGAGTCCCAGTATGGTGAAAGTTATGTAGTTCTCGTGTACGACGGTGATGGTGTTATCCTAACACATTACGTTCCTCCACGGTAGGGCGTCAGTACACAGTATTACTGTTTGTTTTAGGAGCATCACCTGCGACCAGCTTTGCGAAAGAAGCGGCGACCCTTTCTGCGCAACCCACCCATCATTTTGCACTAAGATCTTGATGGATTTACTTCAAATTTTTACACGATACTCTACTAAACATTCAGACGGAAACTGACGTAAAGAGGAGGGAGGAGGAGCTGGACAGAGAGAGAGGGCGTAGGTTGTTCATAGAGAGATGGGGGAAGGAGAGGATGTAGGGAGCTGCTGAACACTTAGGTGGAAATCGATATAGAGAGGGGGAGGAGCAGATGCACAGAGAAAAGGGGGAGGAGCTTATGCACAGCGAGATGGGGTAGGAGGAGATGCACGTAGAGAAAAGGAGAAATGGGAAAATGGACAGAGAGAGGAGGGTGCAAGAACCTTAGATGTATATGCAATTGTCATACATATTTAACAATTACCAAGCGCTGATGGGTTCGCTAATTAAAGATAATAATGCTAGGACAGTATTAGGCACAGAAATTTGACTGCAGTCGGAAGTGAACAGTAAAGAAATCTTAATTACAGATTAGAATATGCACACATCAAAAAAAAAAATTTTCATCACCCCGTTTCCCAGAACTTCTAAAGATAAACGTTGACTGTGAATATTTTGTCACAGACACAGTCCTTTTGACTGTTCAAAGACGTCACTAAATCCACCCAAAGGTGTAAACAACCATGTACGAGCAGCGCCTATTAGACGGAGGGGGTCCGACACCCGATCAGCTCCAGTCGTTCCATCAGGAAGGAGGTACAAAACCGTGGTTCGATCGCACCCGCATTGTTACTTTGTGCCAGGAAGGGCTCTCAACAAGGGAAGTGTCCAGGCGTCTCGGAGTGAACCAAAGCGATGTTGTTGGAACATGGAGTTCAGCAAGTGCAGCAAGGTGGAGGTTCCCTGCTGTTTTGGGGTGGCGTTATGTGGGGCCTACGTACGCCGCTGGTGGTCATGGAAGGCGCCGTAACGGCTGTACTATACGCGAATGCCATCCTACGACCGATAGTGCAACCATATAGGCAGCATATTAGCGAGGCATTCGTCTTCATGGACGACAATTCGGGGTCTCATCGTCCACATCTTGCGAGTCACTTCCTTCAGGATAACGGTATCGCTCGACTAGAGTGGCCAGCATGTTCTCCAGACACGAACCCTGTCGAACGTGCCTGCGATAGATTGAAAAGGGCTATTTATGGATCATGTGACCCACCAACCACTCTGAGGGATCTAAGCCGAATCGCCGTTGAGGAGTGGGACAATCTGGACCAACAGTGCCTTGATGAACTTGTGGATAACGTGTCATGACGAATATAGGCGTGCATCAATGCAAGAGGACGTGCTACAGGGTATTAGAGGTACCGGTGTGTACAACAGTCTGGAACACTACCTTTGAAGGTCTCGCTGTATGGTGGTACAACATGTAATATGTGGTTTTCATGGGCAATAAAAAGGGCGGAAATGATGTTTATGTTGATCTCTATTCCAAATTTCTGTACATGTTCCGGAACTCTCGGAACCTAGGTGAACCAAAACTGTTTTTGATGTGTGTATATCAGAAGGCTATGTTAGACGACAATGCTGGCGGCATACACTACCTAATCAAATGTCTAAAAGCACATTTCAGAGGGTGTTAATATGGTGTGTGTCCTCTCTTTACCTCTCTTGTGGCTTGAACTCTGCTGGGGACATCTTCAGTGAGATATCTGAATCACTGTAGAGGAATGGCTGCTCATTTTTCCTCAAGCCGAAACCAGAGAAGGTAGTGTTGTTGGACACTTGGGTCTGAAGCGAATTCGATATTCTGGCTCTTCCTAAAGGTGGTCCATTGGGGTTAAGTTGGCACTCTCGTCAAGCCAGAGTATTCCAGGAATGTTGTTGTAAACGAACAGTGGACTCTTAGATGATGCTTTATAGCAGGTGCATTGTCGTGTTGAAACAAACAATCATCATCTCCGAACTGTTCCTTTATTGTACACAGTATTCAATGCTGTAAAATGTCTTCATATCCTTCTGCATTTAGAGTTTTCTTAAGCACAATAAGAGGACCACACACTAACTACGATAAACACCATCATTCTGTAACACCACATCCTCCAAACTTCGCTGTTAGCATTACATGTGATGATACATAACGTTTTCCAAGGATCCAATCAGCACGCTTTTGATCAAATAGTGTGTGTACAATAGTAAAGATTTCGTTAATAGCTGGTGAGGTTATTGTGAAGAATATCAAATAATATGCCTGAAGTTAAGCATCAAATGTGTGTTAAACACGGCAATCACTAATCATATACTTTAATAGACTGCCTGCGTCACTAGCTGTAATGGCGTGATGTTTTAGGAGAACGGAATATTGTGATAAAATTTCCTCATCACGCTACTGTAATAAGGGGAGACCCCGATTTTCCAACTATAGAATGGGAGAGAAATGCGATCAAAACTTGTGCAGGAACAAGGAGTCTTATGACTTATTCTGAATGCCCTGCCCGAGAATTACTTCGTACACATAGTTAGATAACCAGCGCATGAGGGTAACGTCTTACACATCCTAGCAACAAACAGACCTGAACTTTTCGAATCAGTTAACGGAGAGAGGCATCAGTAGTCATCAGGCTGTGATAGAGTCAATGACCATTGGTGTTATAAGGAATCTAAAGAAGCATAGAAAATTATTTTCTCTTTGCAAGAGTGATAGGATACAAATTGAAGGGTATCTGAGTAGTCAACAGCCAATATTCCGTTCTGAGGATGATTACCTGGAATGCATAAAATTCAAAAGCATCGTTTAATACCCTTTAGACAAGTATGTTCTAAGCAACATTTCAACGGATGGGAAAGACCCACTGTAATTTAATAGCCATGTTAGAAAGTTATTATGAATGGAAAGAGAGCTTCATTGCGGATTTAAGAGAAGTAAAAACCCTTGCTGACAAACAAATGCCGAACGAAGCGAAAATGAGAGTAAGGAGAGCAAGGACAGAAGAGTTCCATGAATTTGAAAGTGAAATTTTTCCATCCAACCTACTAAAAAATCTAAGAAATTTTTGGTATTGTGTAAAACCAGTAAATGCATTGAAATCATCTATATGTTCGCTCAGTGACCATACTGGCACCGAAATGGAAGACGACAGAGAAAAGGCCTAAATATGTATTTCAGTCTTCGGAAACTGCTTCACTAGTTGAAGATCATAATTCGGTCCCTCTCTTCAACAACTGCACGAAGTGTCATACATTAAGATAAGTGACAGCTGAAAATAAAAGCAACTACAGTTGCTTATGAAAAGGCATCAGGATCAGATGAGATCCTGTAAGATTCTACAAAGATTATGCAAAATAGCTTGCTCCTTTTCTAGCAGTAGCCTGTCGTAGGTGACTGGAGCATCAAATCGTACCTAGTGACTTGATCAAAACACTGGTCTTTCTTACTCTTAAGAAGGGTCTTTGTACAGATACACATAGTAATATACACTCCTGGAAATTGAAATAAGAACACCGTGAATTCATTGTCCCAGGAAGGGGAAACTTTATTGACACATTCCTGGGGTCAGATACATCACACTGACAGAACCACAGGCACATAGACACAGGTAACAGAGCATGCACAATGTCGGCACTAGTACAGTGTATATCCACCTTTCGCAGCAATGCAGGCGGCTATTCTCCCATGGAGACGATCGTAGAGATGCTGGATGTAGTCCTGTGGAACGGCTTGCCATGCCATTTCCACCTGGCGCCTCAGTTGGACCAGCGTTCGTGCTGGATGTGCAGACCGCGTGAGACGACGCTTCATCCAGTCCCAAACATGCTCAATGGGGGACAGATCCGGAGATCTTGCTGGCCAGGGTAGTTGACTTACACCTTCTAGAGCACGTTGGGTGGCATGGGATACATGCGGACGTGCATTGTCCTGTTGGAACAGCAAGTTCCCTTCCCGGTCTAGGAATGGTAGAAAGATGGGCTCGATGACGGTTTGGATGTACCGTGCACTATTCAGTGTCCCCTCGACGATCACCAGAGGTGTACGGACAGTGTAGGAGATCGCTCCCCACACCATGATGCCGGGTGTTGGCCCTGTGTGCCTCGGTCGTATGCAGTCCTGATTGTGGCGGTCACCTGCACGGCGCCAAACACGCATACGACCATCATTGGCACCAAGGCAGAAGCGACTCTCATCGCTAAAGACGACACGTCTCCATTCGTCCCTCCATTCACGCCTGTCACGACACCACTGGAGGCGGGCTGCACGATGTTGGGGCGTGAGCGGAAGACGGCCTAACGGTGTGCGGGACCGTAGCCCAGCTTCATGGAGACGGTTGGGAATGGTCGTCGCCGATACCCCAGGAGCAACAGTGTCCCTAATTTGCTGGGAAGTGGCGGTGCGGTCCCCTACGGCACTGCGTAGGATCCTACGGTCTTGGCGTGCATCCGTGCGTCGCTGCGGTCCGGTCCCAGGTCGACGGGCACGTGCACCTTCCGCTGACCACTAGCGACAACTTCGATGTACTGTGGAGACCTCACGCCCCACGTGTTGAGCAATTCGGCGGTACGTCCACCTGGCCTCCCGCATGCCCACTATACGCCCTCGCTCAAAGTCCGTCAACTGCACATACGGTTCACGTCCACGCTGTCGCGGCATGCTACCAGTGTTAAAGACTGCGATGGAGCTCCGTATGCCACGGCAAATTGGCTGACACTGACGGCGGCGGTGCACAAATGCTGCGCAGCTAGCGCCATTCGACGGCCAACACCGCGGTTCCTGGTGTGTCCGCTGTGCCGTGCGTGTGATCATTGCTTGTACAGCCCTCTCTCAGTGTCCGGAGCAAGTATGGTGGGTCTGACACACCGGTGTCAATGTGTTCTTTTTTCCATTTCCAGGAGTGTAGGTTTATATCACAGGCGTCAGTCTGCTGTATATTTATGGACCCTTCTGTTCTAACATATTATGACTTTTTTGGAGAACGAAAATCTCTTCTACAAAAATTCGTCAAACAGAGATCCTTTGAAGCTCAACTCGCTCTCTTTTTACATGGCATCCAGAGGGCTGCAAACGTCGGCGCTCAGGTTGATGCAGTGTTCCTTCACTTCAGGTAGTTGACCCCAAACGTTAGTAAATGTATTGTATTTTGTATGTGTAAAAGAAGAAATCAACTATTGTAGAAACCTCGCCATTAGAAAAAGATGTTTCAAATATCTCTAATGAAGTACTGTGTGCAAAGGCTGCACACATATTCAGTCAGATCTTGATAACATTTAAAAGTGGTGCAAAGACTGGCATTGTGCTTTAAATGTTTAAAATGTAAAGCTGTGTGCTTCACAAATGGAAAAAGCATAGTATATTACGACTATCAACCTATCATGAGTTGCAGTGAGAATAAGTTAACTCATACAAATATCTGAGTGTAACACCTTGTAAGTATATGAAATGCAATGATGACATAGATTTACTCATGGTAAAACAATTGGCAGGCTTTTGTTAATTGATGGGATGCAAGGGAAATGCAGTCTGTCTACAAACGAGGTTGCTTACAATACATTCAAGCAATCCATCTTGTAATATTGTTCAAAGGTGTGAGACACATACTAAATAGGACTGATGTGGGATATTGAATGTATGTACAAGTTTTTCTGACCCATGGGAGAGTGTCATAGAGATGCTGAAGGAACTGAAATGGCAGACACTTGAAGATAGATGCACGCTATCTTAAGGAAGCGTACTTACAAAAATTTTAATTATCAATTTTAAATGATGACTATACAAATGTACCGCAGCTCCCTGTGTCTTGCTCCTGTAGGTACCCAGAGGACAAGATTAGACTAATTACAGAATGCACAGAGGCATTTAAACAGTCATTCCTCCTGTGCTCCTTACGTGTATAGAACATGAAAGAGCCCTAATAACTGGTACAATTGGACATAGCCTTTGCTTTGTACTTCACAGTGGTTTGCAGAGTATAGATGTAGATGCAGATCTCAATACAATGTCATATTGTAAGAAAAACAAATTATTGCACACTTTTACTATCCCATGGTATGTTGCTTCAAGCAAACAGCGAAAGAAAATGTTTCATGAATTTCTCTTATTCTTAATAAATACTTTTATATTTAAGAAAAACTGAATTAAAACTTTGAAAAATTCAACTGCGATCAGAGCTGTATCATATAGCATTACGTTCATATTAAAATAAGTAAGTGTTGTGGAGATGCTTTAGGAAGTAAAATGAGAATCCCGGGAGGGATCGAGGGCCTTCTTTTTGGGAAACACTATTACGAAAATTTAGAGAAACAGCATTTGAAGCTGACTGTCAAATGATTCTACTCTAGCTAACATACATCTCGCATAAGAACCATGAAGATAAGATGCGAGAAATTAGGGCTCATACAGAGGGCTACAAGCAGTCGTTCCTCCCTATCTCTATTTGCGAGTGGAACAGAAAGGGAAATGACATGTAGTGGTACAGGGTGTCCTCCACTATGCACCTTACATTGGCTTGTAGAGTATCTATCTTGATGCAGATGTAGGTATTTATTAAAATAAATAACTGAATGCTAACAGGCAGTTGTGTGAATCATAAACTTCTTTAAATACTTCTTTTGAGGGCAATCTCTGCATGTCTTACCTCTTATAAAAAGTTGATTCAGTATAGGAATAAATGCACATTTGATACTTATAACATTACTATCATCTGTTCAGTACAAGGATCATCTCTACAGCCCACATTACAAATAGTGTCTAGCAGATTTCCATGCATGATTTACAAATTTTAATATAAATGGACTAAAACATGTGTATTGAAGGATGGACGGTCCACACAGTTTATTAGAACTTTGTTTGAGTTGAAATAATGCAATACTGACTGATACATATAATTTATTTTGTTGTAAAGCAATAAGCAATCTGCAAATAAAATTTTGTGACTACATCTTGTGGCTTTGAAATATAGTACATTCTGAAAGCTGCCATTTGCTTCATTCACATGTTGTCTACCAAAGCTTCGAAATAATAACTGTTAGAACACAGTTTTTATTTATGTATCTTTGTAAAATGTTTCTCTAATTGGTGAAAATTTTTGTTGAAACATAACATAAAAATGATCAAACTCCACTGTTAACACATTAAGAGGTAAGAATTAGTTAGGCATCCAAAGTGCCAAAATGTCAACAATGCAAGAAAGCCTAGAACCACCATAAACCTGCCATCATATGTGTCTTCTCATATCACAAATCCTTCATCAAGGATACTGTCAGCCTAGTCAAGTAAACCATTTTCTTGCAATTTTTTGGTTTTTGAGGCCCTTTTATGTAAATAAGCTGTGTCTAAGCTGTACCAAAACAAATTACCAGTACCTAGCAACAGCACTATATGACTCCTATAACACACTTTGTATTCTCAAAAGCAACAGCTTAATTTTCAATGTTTTTTTGAAAATTAGGTAACTGAAAACATTGTAGATCATGCATTCAGGAGTAATTAATGCAGAAGCATAATACAAAAAATGGAAAATACCAAGGAAACAGTGCCACATACTTAAAGGACATAACAGAGTATCAGGTTTCTACTCAATATAAAATGGTCATTAACTGTTGTCCTGTGACAGTTTATACTATGTGGACATTTTCCAGTTATATGTATAAGTTACAAGTAAAAAATTACAACATGAAAAACTAGTGTGTGAATTTCAGTATGTTCCATATTCACAGTAAATAAACAAATACAAATGAAGTATGATTGGTTTGATAGATCACATACGAATCTTTGTTGATGCAGTTATATAAGACAGACACAAACGGAACCTAGAACTAAATAATTTTAGATATCACAGCAGCAGGTACACTTTTATCACTATTATTAGTCCCCAGAATGAGCTCTGGAGCCTGAAAACATAAATACATTTCTAACACATGTGAGACTGGTTCTGATCTGTCTTCCTACCACAGTTGCACAAGGATGCTTTGTGAGTGTGTTAGGATTTTGGTGTTGTACCTACGGTCTGCAAGGTAGGAAGATACTATTGCACATATGTAGTCAATGATCTCAATGTCGGTTCCACTACACTCCCTGTAAAGGAAACATTATCGCTAACAGAAATTAGTGTATGGGTTCAGACCTAACTATGAGTTAGCAAAAAGTCGAAAATCTTATATTTTCACTATTAAGGTTTTTTTACTCAGAGGATGACTTCATGACATAGCAATGTTAGCAAAATTATGTACAGGATTGTGAAACATTGATACTGGGATTTCACAATTGTGAAGCGAAATTCCTAACTATTATAAGGTTCTTTAATGGTAAGATAGTTGATGATCATGTCTGGGAATCGATAAAAATGCAAACAAATTAAATGCAGTTGGGGCCAGAGATATCAATTACGCTAAAATGCACAATGGAAATATACAATTTAAATGGGGGTCGGAAAAAGCAATCAGAAAGAAGTACACAATTAAAACATTGCATAACTCTACAGTGGCTGATCAGTTCTTTTTGTTAGATCGGATATCTCGCGCTTCTGCTTCAGTTAGGTCCAACAGTCGTGAACTAGTTTAACTACAGGTCATGGTTGAATGTACAAATAAAGTAGGAGAGATGGAGATGACTGCAGTTCTGATTGTCAATTGAATATCACTTGCTGGCGTGGCACGTGCGCGCACGTGTTTACCTTGAGTCGATGGCGGTAGTGGCGGCTGTTGGCGCGAGCTGTAAACTTGAGAATCTATTCTAAATCTCTCTGAACTATTGAACACCAGTCGGATACATTTCCCAGTTCTTTGGTGAACCCAAAACTCCTAGTTATTCTCTAGCTAAGTTAATTGGTATAGTACACACTATTTGGCTGGAATAGTGCATATGTCATTACCCTCAAATCCCTTGCAAGCATTAACTGTCAGTGCTTGGTGCCATTCTCCGTACTAGGAGACTTTGCAGTTTAACTCCTAACGAGTTAAGACAAGCATATGAACAAGTGTTAAGATGATGCCTCTCACAACCATCTCAGTGCAGTGCGAGTCACCTTGCTCAAACACTTGACGATTTTCTGCAAGAGAAGAGGCAGTTACTCTGACTTCAATTTACCTATATCAAAGCTAATGGCCACACGTTTTCTTTCTGGCCAATCAGGGCGTTCATACTTGTTATTAATCCACTCACTAGAGTTTTTGTAGCTTGTTACAGGCGTCGTTTCTGTCGTAGGGCAGAGTTTAAATTCTGCTACGTAATACAGAGATAAACAGCTTTTTCTCTCATGCAAGTTTTTAACACAGGTGGCTACAGTGAGTCACCAATGTTTTGAGTTGGATTTCTCTGTATGTTTTATCTGGGCTCTCCTGCCGTGTTCCTGTAGAATGGCTTTCCGGAGGGTTGTTGTTAAAAGCAGGGACAAGTTTGAGCTTTTGTCGACAGCCTACGCAATGGCTCAGTCATCTCATTGTGTGTGCTAGGTGCCAGGTGGCGAAAGGTGTCGGCCTACATGGAACGAACATTGCCATTGTAAAATTCTCTTTCCCTCAGAACTGTGTCTTGTAGCTCCGATCGGGGAAATTACATGGGTGCAATTACTAGTGTGAGTATTACTGGTTTATATTCACGAAATGCTGACTTATTTATTACATTTGCAAATTAGTACAATTCGTTAAATTTCACTTAATAGTGTCATGTGACTAACGAGTTAATCGGAATTGTTTCGGGAATTGAGTGTAAGGTGTGTTATTTGTCTGACACCTTACACATTATTATACTGTTTTGTGTACAATCTTGTAAAATAAAAGTCGTAAAAAGAAATTATCTCAAAAACACAGATGCACATCAGTATAAATAGAGTTTCACTCTTTTTTGGGGCTGTGAGGGTGGGGGGTGTCATCACTCTTCTGACTGGTTTAATGTGGTCCACCACGAATTTCTCTCCTATGCCAACCTCTTATCTGAGAGCAGCACTTGTAACCTCCATTCTCAATTATTTGCTGGATGTATTCCAGTCTCTGTCTTTCTCTACAGTTCTTGCCCTCTACAATTCCCTCTAGCATCGTGGATGTAATTTCCTGATCCCTTAACAGATGTCCTATCATCCTGTCCCTTCTGCTTGTCAGTGTTTCCCATACATTCGCTTCCTCTCCAATTCTGTGCAGAACCTACTAATTCCTTAGCTTATCAGTCCACCTAACTTTTAACATTCTCCTGTAGCACCACATCTCAGATGCTTCCATTC
The DNA here is from genome assembly GCF_023897955.1 of Schistocerca gregaria. Taxonomy (NCBI): domain Eukaryota; kingdom Metazoa; phylum Arthropoda; class Insecta; order Orthoptera; family Acrididae; genus Schistocerca; species Schistocerca gregaria. Next base: position 795,080,702 of record NC_064922.1, on the reverse strand, counting down.
TCTTCTGTTCCGATTTTCCCACAATCCATGTTTCACTACAATACACTGTTGTGCTCCAGATGTACATTCTCAGAAATTTCTTCCTCAAATTAAGGCCTATGTTAGATACTAGTAGACTTCTCCTGGCCGGGGATACCCTTTTGCCAATGCTTGTCTGCTTTTTATGTCCTCATTGCTCCATCCATCACCGGTTATTTTGCTGCTTAGATAGCACAATTTCTTAACAACATCTACTTCGTGATCATCAATCCTGATGTTAAGTTTCTCGCTGTTCTCATTTCTGCTACTTATTACTTTCATCTTTTTATAAATTCACGCTCAGTCCATGTTCTGTGCTCATTAGATTGTTCATTCCATTCAGCATATTATGTAGTTCTTCTTCACTTTCACTCAGGACAGCAATGTTATCACCAAATTGTATGACTGATATCCCTTCACCTTGAATTTTAGTTCCACTCCTCAACCTTTCTGTTGTGAAAGACTACATCCCTGTGCACTCTTATTATTCCCTCTTGGCTTTTGTACATATAATATATTACCCATCTATCCCTATAGCTTTCCCCTGTTTTTCTCATAATTTTGAACATCTTGCACCATTTTACATTGTCGTATGCTTTTTACAGATCGACAAACCCTATGAATGTGTCTTGTTTAGTCTTTAGTCTTGCTTCCCTTATCAGCCGCAACATTAGAATTGCCTCTCTGGTGCCTTTACTTTTTCTTAAGCCAAACTGATCATCAGCTAACATATCCTCAGTTTTTTTTCCATTCTTCTGTAGATTACTCTTGTCAGCAACTTGGATGCATAAGCTGTTAAGCTAACTGTACAATGATTCTTGCACTTGTCAGCTCTTGCACTCTTCAGAATTATGTGCACGATATTTTTCCAAAAATCAGTAGATATGTCGCCAGACTCATAAACTGAACAAGTGAAACAATGTCGTCCAACCTTCCAGAACATCGACTTATTTTGCTAGAGAAACTATGTACATAGAAATACATCAAACTATATTTAAAAGAAAACACACAGGACCCTTTTATTTTTTCCAGTGTACATATTTTTTTTCTATTTACCAAGTAACATAACAATAGATGGTATTTTTTCCTTCTGTAGAGCTGACAGTTTCACAGATGAAACTGTTTTCTTTAAAGAGATGTTTTATCAGTTTATGTTTTTATTTGTGCGCAGTGTACGACTTTTCTTTGTCTTTTGCGCTTTCAGATATGTGCCCTCTTTTGTAAAAGAGCATTCATAAAAAATAGCTAAGCTCTTATGGAATCTTTGCAAGAAAACAAAGCAATAAAACTAAGAAGACAGAAAAGCGCAAAATCCACTGCGGTGACGTGGATGAACGCGGGGAGAATAGCTCAACTTTCGACGTTAACAGACGATGCCTTGCTGCCACCTCCCCCCTCTCCCCCACTACCGACGTCAAGGTCAGAACTTTCTTCCCGAGAAACCTTAACGTTGAGGGATGGTCTACGTGACAACCATCAATTAATGTGCATTGTGGGATATTTTAACATTTCGTTTCGTTTCTTTCTGTCAAGTGTTAATTGGTCTTTAAACATTTTTCAATTGCAATTTCAGGCTTTACTGTGTTTTATATTATTACACAAAAAACGTGTACATTGCATTTCTCCTTCTCACTCAGTTGCAGGTATAGAAGCTGAGATCATGAATAATTCATTTGCTCTGAACACCACGCAGCATAACTTAGGGTCATTGTATAGTAAACATGTAGTTCCATACCAAAGGTGACCCAAATGGTTACTCGTTTGCTTACGAAAATAATGCCTTGAAAAATGGATATTTGGAGGTAGACAAACTCCGAAATATATTTACCGTACTCCATTTATCTGACTACAGTGTTTGCATACCAGTAAGACATGCAATGATGTTTTCGTTAATGAACTACAATGCAGTGAACTGTAAATATATAGTTATTGGTCTCTGATAACTGCCATAAATATTTTCAATATTACTATCTTTATTTATTCTCGTTCTTCGTCTTTAATGTGCTTGGGCAGGCATACAGTTCTCGGAAAAAAATTTCAGTTACAGCATGTTATAATTCTCCTCGTTGCTCATTTGTCGATACGTTTCAGTTTTGTAAGTAATTGAACAACGCTGTCGTACAGTCCTGTTCCAGTTACACTTGCGAGTTCAGTTAACGGTTTCAAAGCAGTTGTTGTCCTGAGAGCTTTTTGTTCCGTGGGTTGCCTAACATTAGCTACGATTTAACGATCTTTGATGACGCTACTTGGGTCACTTCTTATCGATAGTTTAATATTTGAATTTCTTTGACAGTTTTATATATAATCTTTGAATATTAACTGGTTAATATCTTTGATTTGTTGTAAAATATGCAAACTTATGCGGAAGACGCGAAAATGGCGCAGCGATTTACAGGTCCACCTGCAGCCGGACCTGGTGTGCCTCCTCAGCAGAGGTATCCTCCACCGCCAGTGCCACCTTTGAGGCAGTATGCGGGTCCCAGCTTTCCGGTACTTAGCGCTGAACTCGCGAAATGCGTTTTGTGCATTGTAGTTTGTGATGTAATCTTAAGTTGTTTACAGTGGTTTTGTTATGTTCTGTAGTTGTACACAACTTTCGACAGTGTTTTCATTTCGTATAAATACATCAGTGAAACTTTTTGAAAAACGCCCACTTCGCGGATTCGTGTTGAAATATGATTGTCTGTTGCTGTAACGATAATCAGTGCAGCGAAAAAAAAAAGCACCGTTGTAGAAGTACTCCGTAAAAACGTTCGTTTCAAATAAGGTTTCGTGAAATATTCAGCGATTTTTAGGTTATGTGAAGTTCAGAGCGAAGTTACTAATGTCAGAACATAAACAAAGGTACGGGTTGACGTGAAGAAGAGTTCGCATGAAGAGAGTGTATGACAGTTGTGTTCAATGCCTTTGTGTACTGTCACATATTATAAATACGATATATGAATCTCTTTTGAAGAGTTCATTCGTCTCATTGACATTCCATGTCGAAGACTCCTTACAAGTGATGTTAACATATTTTCTGGGTTGGAATTGTGTGATCTGTGATTCATCTTGCCCCAGTATTGCCTTAAGAAAGTTAATTCCATTGTTTTATCCGTAGTGATCATCGCAGACGATTAGACAACTAGGCTTATCTTGTGCTTACTTTCTTCGGAAGTCCACATGAAAGCATCAGATAAATTATTTTGTATATAAATCATAAATACATGTCGTTCTATTACCAACTGCATATTAAGATAATTTTTCCTTATTGTTTATCATAACCTTGTTATCAAGATTGATAATTGACAGGTTTTTTATTGAGTGGTGTTGCACTTTAACACTTTCGTTATTGTAAATAATCGCTGTTCCTACGTTATGAAAATTAAAGAGTTTAAAAATGTTGTTGTCAGTCAGCTATAAATTATTTTTATTTTAGCGTATATCAGTTACCTTGATTTATGTGTATGGTTACACCTTGCATATTATTACAAAGTTGTCAATATTAATATAAGTTTATTTGTAAAATTTTGTTATGAACTACTGAACCTCAAGCTAATCCCTGTGAATTGCATTTTTCTTTCCTAGCTTCAGCCACGTCCAGCATTTAATCCGCCTCCTACTATGGGCTCTTCTGCTGGACCAAACATGATGCCCAGACCTCAGCAGCCAACCTCTTATCCACCAATGCGACAGGGACCTATGACACAGCAGTCAACATCCAAACGACCGTCTGACAACAGACCACCTGCACCTCAACCAAAAGCGTGAGTTTGAATCATTTACCATACCATATGAAACTCGCACACACTTATTTTGCTTTAGCAATATATTTGTTTTACATTTTCTGAATATTGGATAAATGTCTTGGCGAAAGTACTACCTTAGAGAATTTTTACGAAGAAAATAAAATCTGCTGCAAGAGTGTTGAAGACTCATTGCCATTATTGATGCGATTTGTGTATTACCTAACACAGCTCTTAAACTGATGCAGTATTTATCATACTTTGAGGGAAGTCAGTGGCCACAATACAGTAATGCAAATATGTATCTTAAGTGAATATTGTCATGGTTTGTACTTTAATAGTTCCAATTATAGAGATAGCTGTGGCTATGACACCATTGTCAGTACCTCCACACATCTGTTCCTTCAATTTTACTGCCAATTTTACAAATCTGCAGTAGATGTTCCTGTACAGGTTCAGTTCCACAGTACATCTACACTTCTTGTTCTGCTACCATAGTGTGATTTCACTCTCTTGACCTCACATAGCAGATCTGTTATCATCAAAGCCATCAATACTAACCTAGAATTCATTTAGAATCCAAATATAAAAGCTGATAACATCAGTAATTGCACCACATTCAACAGAAAACTTTTTTACTTGTTGCATACTATTTCCCTGAAGACGTTGGATCCCATTAAGTTCCTATTGTGAATCTTTCTTGTACGGAAGTTTGTAAACATAAGAAAAATATCCAAATGACACTGGTATTGCCAAACAGTGACGAATTTCATGTAACCAATTTCATTTTGCAAGGTATAGAAGGAATGCTGATGCTAAACATTTTAGTTTGATTATAAATGTTAGAAAAGTTATCGGCAAATCCTTCTGAAGTGATGGATGTTTGTAGTATTTGCAGGTCACATTAGAAGTATTGTAGAATTTCAGCGCAACTAAAATAATGGATTGTACTATGGAGCCTAAGGGAAATATATATGCAAGTAAATGAGAAAATAACAGCCATTTGGCTTTGTAAATTAAAGATTTTTTGCTAAGGAGAAATACATTATGTACAGAATTGAAGCTTTACTTCCCTTATATAATCATTTGTTATTTAAGCACGTGTTATACCTGTCAAACAGGTTTAGGATTCCTGTGTCATAGTTGGTAATTACCTTTTAGTTACTGCTTTCTTCACCTCGGCATTACTTTGAAAATGTTTCGCAGTCAGACATTCTTTCAATTTCATGACAAGCTGTCTTGCATGGTATTGCTGTTCACTTGGCTATAAACAATTGGTGATGAGCGACTGTTGCCTTGGTCGAGTTTCAGCATGAATATTTTATTGTCCAGTATTGAACTTTTCAACAAACTTCCACACATTTCTATTATTTGTTACTGTATCTTTACATGTATTGAAACCCCCCCCCCCCTGCCCCCTTGTATTTTTCAATATGGCATGGATGTAAACATTACACTGTGCTTTGATCAATTTGTTACCACAACCTTTATTTGGCTGTCAGATTTGTTGGCTTTGCCAACTCTCAGCCTCATTGTCACTTTTCAGCCTTACCTAGACCTTGGGCTGTGCTACAGATCAATCTTTCACCACATCCAAGATAACAGGGTGAAGTCCAATACCACATTTTAACACACTTTCTGTAATTCACTGTAAATTTCTACAGGTTTTAACTTACAGGCATTAAAAAGTTGAATTACACATCTGAAATCGCTATTGGTGCTGCTTAGAGTGCCAGTCGAAACAACTTGTCATTGTGCATTCTACGCCAGTTTAAAATGAGATGTGTGATACAGAAAATACATTGGAATAAGCACCATCAGTATGTATTAAGGGTGTCATATTGGTAAGAAACCACAGTATCATGTAAATGTATGAAGGTATGAGCATCTTTTCATCCACCAAAAAAAAACTTTACGCTTAGTTGGGGGCTTCTGATTCGTGAGTGTTTAATGTATAACAGCAAGTGCCAAAATTCTGCCAAATTAAAAGCTGATGAGAATTGTGTTCCATATTCATGGTACATTGTGTTGGCTTGCTCCCTGTGACCACTCCCTTGTGAGGCAAACAGTGAGAATTACCCATTGGCTGGTTCAAAACTTTTATACCCATTTTGCTTGGCATTATTATGCTGATAGCTGCAGTGAGGGTAGACAGTAGTTAGGAGGAGGAGGCAGTCATATTTCCTAGCCCATAGCAGTAAATTACCACATTGGCACACATTATAGGTCTTCTCCATTCTTGGTTGAACCTCTGGTTGCCAGATCTGTGTTTAACAATTGTTATCTTTGTCTGTGAACTATAATAGAACACAGATATAACCGCCAGACCAACTCTGCAGTGGTTTGACCTGATGCCAATCTACCAGTGTCACTGATAGATTGGCATCGGGTCAAACCACTGCAGACACCCTCTGTCAAAATTTACATGATAAATGATACCCCTATACTATTAGATTAAATTGATTCTTCGGTATACCTTCATTCATCTTAATAGTACAACTACTGCCCCACATTCTAACCAATGCCTGATATGTGATGAAGGTGAGTGTGTTGCTATGCCACTGGTAAATATGTGATAACTCTATTGTGAGTAAATACATTACAGAATTACTGTAGACATTAAACATAACAGGGGGCAACTCACTTTTCACAGAGTACTTTCATCACTGACCGGTATGATTTTTATCCTGTAGCTGATATAGCATCCACAGCTATGCTTGTGGGAGCTTATGTTAATTAAGGTACGAAGAAATTGACAGGAAACAATTGCAGATTATCTGAGCAGTTAACACCAAACATTCAAGTGAAGCTATGTAATGCAAATAGAAAACATTCAGTAGCATTGTACTGTACTCTTTACTAGTGCTGAACTAGGACACAGGCCTGAACCTGCCCTCATAGCATCACTTCTGACAGTACCTCTCCTACTTGCTAAACTTCACAAAGTTCCCGTGCAAATATCTCAGTTTTACCATTCTAGGACTGAAGGGTATTGCATATCTGTGGAATCCAAAATGCGCTTACGGAGAGTAATGTGAGAAATGTAGTTGAAAGGAAATTTGTTTGCCAATCTGATGAAAAATCCTAGAAAGTTTTTGTCTCGTGTAAAATTAGTGAATGAATCAGTCACCTATTTGATCACAAAATGATTCTTATATCGAAATAAAGGGCAAGACAGGGAAAATTGAAATGCAAAATTCTGTCTTCCAAAATGGGTTCACTGAGGAAGGTCAGTCATGATATCAATGCTAAAATGGCAGCTGTCTGGATAAGTGAATGAGAAATAACAGAATTTGCTAAAATCGTTCAACAAATGAGACAACTGGGCATGGTGAGATTTGTGTTTAATTTTGTACAAATTATATGAAAAAACTTCCTCTCATTCTAGCAGAAGTATATTATAAATGATTGGAGCAATGAAGACATTTGCGTAATTGGAAAAGGGTGCAGATTTTTCCCGTATTCAAAGTGGGTTATCGGACAGGTGCACTTATAGGCCTATGTCAGCCTGTTTCAGCATTATGCAACACATTTTATACTGTCAAACTGCCTATTGGCTTCTGTCTCGGGTTCTTCGGCCGACGTTCATCTAATGATTTTTCTGACGTTTCTCAGCACGAGTGGCTGGCATTGTCAAATGCTTCACCCTCTATTGCCGGTTGTGAACTGGAGCCGAGCTCGCGGCCGCAGACTATATGTACCTGGCGTGACAACGTCCGAGGGATTCTCCGCGGTCATTTCCGGTGCAGTTCTCCTCTTGCTACCTGCAACGGTTGTTTGCTGCAGTACGGGAAGCCAGGATCCGTTTACCTTAAGGCTTTCCTCTTTCTTGTTCAAACTGTTTGCGTGTTTTTGTATTTCTACAGCTTCTCTGAACAAGCACGTGTGATGGTGCTTCTCTACAGCCAGAACTTCTGTGTTCTTGAATTTTATTACGTGGTCGGTCTCATTCAGTGCGTGCTCTGCCATGGCCGATTTCTCCACCTACCCCAACCTGCAATTTCGCTTATGCTATTTGATCCTGGTGTTAATGGATCGTCAAGTCATTCCGACATAAACTTTTCCGCATGTGCATGGTATACGGTATATTCCCGACATTGCAAGTGGGTCCCTTTTCTCCTTTGCCGATCTAAGACAGCCTTTGATCCTCCTTGTCGGATTGAAAATCGTCTTTACGCCATGTTTGCGCAATATACGGCTGATTCTGTCTGTCACTCTGGGAATGTATGGCAGAAAGGCTGTACCCGACATTTCTTTTTCTGGTTCCTTACTTCGCCGGGTGTTTGGCTCTGTGACACTTCTAATATAATTTGTGGAGTACCCATTGCTCCTCAGGACACTTTCCAGGTGTTGCATTTCTCGTTTGAGGTATTGTGGCTCACATATTCGTCCTGCTCCCGTTACGAACGTATTAATCATGCCTCTTTTTCTGGCTCGGGTGGTGGTTTGACAGTTTGTGCAGGTATCGGCCCGTGTGTCGGTTTTCGATACACGCTGTGTCCCAGGTTTTCACCGTCCCTTGTAACCAGTACATCTAGAAATGGTAGTTTCTTGTCCTTTTCTACTTCCATGGTAAATGTTTTGTTGGCATGTATGCTGTTAAAGTGTCTTAGAAGTCACCGAGCCGTTCTTCACCAAGGCTCCACACCACGAAAGTATCTTCGATGTACCTGTACCACACCTTAGGTTTGCAAGTCGCCGAGTCCAGTGCCTGTGCTTCGAATTGTCCCATGAAGATGTTGGCCACCACTGGACTGAGAGGACTACCCATGGCGACGCCTTCCAGCTGTTCGTAGAAATCGCCATTCCACGTGAAATAGCTCGTGGTGAGACATGTATGAAGAGCTTTCTGATGATGTCTTGCGGGGAAAATGGAACCGATCTGCTCCAGAGTGTCACTGAGTGGCACTTTCATAAATAACAAAACAACATCAAAGCTGACCAGGATGTCATTTGGTGCAAGTTTGTTTCTTCAGCTTCTCAATGAAATGTCCCGAGTCCTTTATGTATGTGTTGGTCTTCCCCACGTGAGGCTGGAGCAGAGGGGCCAAGTATTTTGCCAGTTTATATGTCGGTGAGTCAGGAGCGCTAACTATCGGTCTCAGTGGAACGTTGTTCTTATCGATCTTGGGTAATCCATACAGCTGAGGTGGTAGGGCTTCTGTGTTGCGCAGGTTTCTCTGTATGTCCGCCGGCAGAGGAGACGCCTTGATTAATCAATTCGTATTCCGCGTGATACGCTGCGTCGGATCTGCACTTAGTTTTCGGTACATTGTCGGATCTAATTGGTCTCGGATCTTTTGCTCATAATCTTCGGTCTTCATTACGATAGTCGCATTCCCCTTTATCGGCAGGCAGTACCAATATACTCTTGTCAGCGTTGAGATTCTTAATGGCTTGTACCTAATCTTTCTTCAGGTTGCAAGCTGGTGGTTTTGTTTGGCGCAGTATCCTGGCTGTTTCAGCGCGTATTTCCTCTGCCCTTTCACGAGGAAGGGTCTGAATGGCTGCTTCGGTGTTGGCAATGATGTTCTCCATAGGTATAGTTATTGGGATGATAGCGAAATTCCCTCCATTTTGAAGAACAGACACTTCCTCTTTGTTCAATGGTCATTTAGTGAGGTTGACCACTGTGTGTGACATTCAGAAATCGCCTTGTCGGTCTGCTTCCGGCATCTTTCAAACTTTTTCTTCTGTCGATCGGTGCAGCGCTCCAGTTCGTTCTGCATGCTCCTGTGAGTGAAGAACAGCTTGGTGACTTCCTAAGACACTTTAACAGCCTCCATGCCAACATAACATTTACCTTGGAAGTAGAAAAAGGACAAGAAACTGGCATTTCTAGATGTGCTGGTACACGGTGTGTATTGAAAACCGACATACACAGACCGATGCCTGCACAAACTGTCAAACCACCACCCGAGCCAGAAAAGAGGCATGATTAGTACGCTCGTAACGAGAGCAGGATGAATATGTGAGCCACAACACCTCAAACGAGAAATGCAATACCTGGAAAAAAGATTCCCACTTTCAATGTCAGGAATATACCGTATACCATGCACATGTGGTAAAGTTTGTCGGAATGACTGGACGATCCATTAACACCAGGATCAAAGAGCATAAGCGACATTCCAGGTTGGGGCAGGTGGAGAAATCGGCCATGGCAGAGCATGCACTGAATGAGACTGACCACGTAATAAAATTCGCCAACACGGAAGTTCTGGGTGTAGAGAAGCACTATCACAAGCGCTTGTTCAGAGAAGCTGTAGAAATACAAAAACACGCAAACAGTTTGAACAAGATTGAACAAGAAAGAGGAAAGTCTAAAGCTGAATCATATATTAAAATGACCTGGTGAATGACATTGTAAATTCCTTCACTTCAGAGCTCTATTGGGTTATTTGTGGAGTATGCAGTTGTAAATAGAACAGTTGTTAAACCAGAAGGTTGTAGCAAAATGCAGGATGAACAGTTGGTTTGAGGGACTGGCTGTTGACCTGAACATGAATAAACATAACATATTGCTCTTAAACAGGTAGACAAATCCATTACTGTTCATTTATGCATTTGATTATAAAGCACTGGAACCAATACGACTGTACGGTATATAGGAGTAATTGTCTGGAGTGGCCTAAAGTGGTAGTGCCACATAAAACCACTTGTAAGAAATCCAAAGTGTCAGGGTGAATTTTATTGGAAGAACCCAAAGTAAATGTAACTGTTGCTTGAAAGAGATGACTACAGAATTCTTGTTCAACTGGTTCTTAGTATATTTTGACAGTCTGGAACCCTTATCAGCATAGCTTGGCACAAGACCGCTAATTGTTAATTAACAAAGTCAACTTTTCGGGTAATGGATTAACTTTTAAGTTACTTTCAAAAAAAGCATTAACACACTCTGTAACTTCCATTAACTTTCTCTGACTGCATTTATCATTAATCAGGTATCTACTACTTATGACTAAAACGATGTCGTGCTGCCTGCGGGAATTGTGTTCCGACAAGTTTCTCTTGTAGGTGTGTGGCTACATCAGGGTGCACATGACTGGTGTAAACAGTCAAGTGCAGGCTAGACTAGCTGCTTATTGTTGCTTGTTTACTGAGTTCACATCAAGTACTGCTTTTAGTTAATGCATTGACTGCAACATTTCATCCAAAGTTTCGGTTGATATGGCTGGAAATGTGCGACAACAGTAAAGTGGAAGTAGTAAGAAAACAAAGGAAAAAAGTTGTAGAAGAGGCCTAGTACCAACACATCTGTAAAAAGTAAAGCCCAAAACATAGTCAGAATGTGACTGAATATGAAATCAGAAGAATCATTAAATGGTGCAATATTTCTAGGGAAACAGGTTTCAGTGAATTTATTTATGAAATATAATACCCCTACATCCTTGAATGCTGCAGTCGAATGACCTTTTGGGCAAAGACATTCTCCTAAATGAGCCTCATTCTCAGTTGAAAATTTTAAGATATTGATGTTCATGAAGGGAAATAAGCATTTTATATCAGATAGTGCCCAGTTTCCTTGTATGTTGATTCTCTTGCAATTTAGCATTGATAACTAAATTATTATAAAACTAAATCATCAAGCTGTTTTCTATTTATTTTCAATGTCCTACCTAAACTTCTGCAACCAAAACACTTTCATTTATACATTGGTAATGCATTTGATTCACTTACTCATTTAAGAACACCCATGACAAGAAGTTTACTGTTACGAGTTAATGGTTAACTTCCGATAAATCTCCTATAAAGTGGTGCTGTAATGTTTAACAAAGTGAACTTTTTTAGTAACACATTAATAATTATCAAAGTTAACTTTTTTATTAATGTTGCCCAGCTATACTTATCAGGTAGGATTAATAGAAGAGAGAGAAAGGATCCAAAGAAGAGAGATGCATTTTATCACTTTTAGTAAGTGCAACAGTGTTACTTAGATGCTCATCAAACTCCAGGGTGGTGGCATTTTTCATCTCGAGAAGAGATTTACTGTTAAAATACCAAGAACAGGCTTTACTAGAAGAGGGAGGCAGTAGTTTACTCTCTACCACTCACCTCATGAAATGACCACAGTAGGAAAAGTAAAAGAAATTGAAGCCTATACAGAGACTTACTGAGAGTCATTCTTCCCACACATGATTGACAAACGGATCAGGAAAGGGAGAAATGATAGTGGTGCCATAAATGCACTCTGCCACATGCTGGAAGGTGGTGCAGTAATACAAAACAAACTAAATAGAACACGTACACCTCACAACTAAAAAAGCAAATTGCCTTGTAGGGAGTAATTTTTGAACATAAAATAAGATTGTTTAATAGGAATCGAAGAACTCAAAATTAATGGCGTAAAATAAGAACAGTCTGTAACTCATAGAATTTGTGCTTTGTCTTTTTTTTACATTGATGGGAATAATAGATAGTACATAGTCACACACTGAGAATAGGCTTCATTAGTTTTATCAACTCAAAAACAGAACGGAAAAAAATCAGTTGATACAGGCGACTTGTCGAGACACAAGCAGAAGAACACAAAATAAACATGAAGTCAGAGTTAAAATTCTGAACAGTATGTAGGTAACATTAGCACAGAGCTCAAAGTGGTGGACACAAGTTTAGTGGCTGAAACAATTCATTTGTCACCACAAAGTCACTCGACTCACACCACAAATGCATCTCTGTATGGCACAAACAGAACTAATGCGCATGATCACAGCAGTTGATATGTGTAGAGGTTGGTGTAACATTATGAATAATTCAGTGTTTTGCTATTAAGAACAGTGGTTGTTTGGTTGCTCCATTATATGACCACTTATATTTAGAGCTAAAATTTTTTATTTAGCGGTCTAAATAAAACTTAGTTTCTTGTAATTTATTAGTGTTCTCTTATGCTGTTTCAATTGCTTTCCAGAGACTTTCCACACACAACAGGCAAGAAAAAGAAGAAACTTGCTGATAAGATTCTTCCACAGAAAGTTAGAGATCTTGTCCCTGAATCTCAAGCCTATATGGATCTGTTGGCTTTTGAACGAAAATTGGATTCGACAATAATGAGAAAGAGATTAGACATCCAGGTATGTTTATTTTGGCCAAAAGTAGTAATACGAAGAGGATGCAGTTTCAAGTATGGTCAACATTAAGTTGTACATGATAATTACGTGTATATTTAATAAATTAATTAATTTAATATATTTTTCCCCTGTGGAAGTTTCTATATAATGCTTTCATTTTTAAAGAGTTGGAAAGAAATGGCACAAATTTTTGATTGCTGAATGTAGAGGATAAATTTGAACTTCACCATAAAAAATGAGGACTGTCCAAGGAAGTTTTCTGTGTGTCTCCCTTGGCTTTCAGTGGCTTGGTAGAAAATAATAATGCAATTATGATTTATTCAGTTTGTCACCCTAGTTACCTTTGAGTCTTTGAAAATCCCCACACAACTGTGAAAAAGTCTCTATTAAGCAACAACCAAAACATTCAAGGAGCCATATATACAGATGTAAAAGTACTGTGATGTGGTTGTTGTCACTGCACAAACAATTCAGCATAACACTGCTGTACAAATTTTCATCAGTGCACCTGTTACCATTGAAAAGCAAATACCAATACTGGAAAAACAGACTCGGGACAAAACTGAGCAGTACTAATCATAATCCTGATAGCAAAGAGCAAAGTGGGAATTACTGTTGTCAACAGTGCCTGCAATGAATGACTAGAACCAGAACCTTGAGCCATGAAGTGGATTAATTAGTTAGTAATAAAGATTGGAAGGAGTCAATGAGGAGGATTGCTGGCAAAGTCAAATCAACACGCGTTATTGTTACACTGAAAAACAGATAAATTTTGCCAAATAGCATGTACCAAAGCAAAACATCCAATTTTTCAGAGTAACAAACATAATATGTTAAAGATCATAGTTCTTGTTATAGGAAACAGTGACCTGCCATCCGAACAGCCTTTTCCAGGCGCCAACACCTTGTTGCTGTCTTTTTTTATCTACACAAAGGGAATGGCATCACCCGGCGACTTCTTATCTTCGCCACATTATAAGGTCTCCGAGGCCAGCTTCCAATTTTTATCCAGAATTTCCTGTCGTAAGTGCCTTTGTGAAGACCACGAAGGCCATTAGTGTCTTTGTTTTTTAAGGCCCTATGTTCTATCAGTTGCTTCAGGATAAATATCTGTTCTATACAACCTCTTCCCTTCTTGAATCCCGCTTAGTAGTCGCCAACTGTACTTTCTACCTGTTCTTCTACTCTCTTGAGCAATAGTTTGGACAGCACCTTGTATACGACCTTTAGCAGTGATATTCCTCTGTAATTGTTTGCATCTCACTTGTCCCCCTTCTTAAGTATTGGAACTACAATTGCATTCTTCCATCCTTCTGGCAACTTCTTTTTTCCCCAGATCTGGTGGATTATGTTGGTCATGTTGTCTGTTGCTTTGTTTCCTCCACACTTTATCATCTCGGCTGCTATACCATCTTCTCCAGTTGGGTTATTATTCTTTAGATTGCTTGTGGCATGTGCGACTTCATCCCTGGTTGGAGGGCATGGCTCTCTCTCCTGTGTCAGCCCCCAGTTCCAGCTCGTCTTCAGGTGGTTCACTGTTCAGCAGGTAGTGAAAGTACTTTGCAAAAATCCGACAGTTCTCCTTTGCACTAACAGCCAGCTCCTATTTCTTATCTCTGATAAACAGTTCTCTGCCCTTGTACCCAATCAGACTCTTTTTGAATTTCCCGAAAAAGTGTCTGGTGTTGTTTTTCCTGAAGTTGGTCTCATTCTCCTCCAGTTCCTGCTTCATCTTCTGACTTCTGGTCCATCTTATTGTCTGGGCCACTTCCTTTCTTGCTCCTAAGAAAACTTCCCATGTTTCCGGGTCCTTCTTGCTGCTCCAGTCTCTCCAGGCTTTCCTGAGAGTCTCTACTGCTTCCTCACACTCCTTGTTCCACCACCAGTGCTTCCGTTTCTTTTATTCCTTTCCCCATAGTTCAGTCTGTTTTGCCATATTTCACTTCATGTCATCCCATTCAGTTCCTTCCTCATATCTGGATTGATTGTCTTTTAATTTGTCTCTGTCTGTCTTTGTTTTCTGTTCTTCTATTCGTCTGTGGAGGTCTGTCCCTGTTTGGAATCCAAAGGCACAAAAATTCTGTAAGATAGTGATCCGATTCTATTTTTGTGTTCTTCCTGACCTTTGTGTTCATGATCTCTTTAGTGTTTGTCCAGCTGATTGCTATGTGGTCAATTTGGAATTCCCCAAGGCGGGTACATGGGTTTGCCCATGTCTTTTTTCTTACACGGTTCGGCCCTGAAGTTCTTCATTTCAGTTGTGCCATCCTCTTATCTTTTGTCTACTATGAACCCCATAACAATTCATCAAGGTGCATGTCTTTATGTTCCCACTCTAACTCCTGATTTCTTTCATTATTATGAAGCCTTCAGACTCCACTGTATCTTCGTCATTGTATCTTGTTTCTTGCGTCACTAATAATCCAATTCTTCTCTCTTTCATATAGTCTATTACATGTTTTAAGTTTACCAGTCTGTCATTGTCTGTAAATTTATGGTTCCAAGTCTGAAAGACTTTTTAGTTTCAATCTTCTTTGAGGTTCTTGGTAGCTTCGCCTCTTCCCTTATGCACTTTTTTGGCAGCTCCCCCAGAATCCAAATGCCTGCTTGCATCGACTTTGGTCAACGGGGGATTGTCTCCCTGGGGTAATCTCGGTTCCATAGTGCGATCCACTCCACGAGCTATTTATTATTATTATTATTATTATTAGTAGTAGTAGTAGTAGTAGTAGTAGTAGTAGTAGTCAGCTTGTGTCCGTCCAGTTATACGACTGAAGCTGTTAGCCCCAGAAGATGTGTTCAGGCCGCCCCAGACATGGGGACACAGATGCCTTTGGTAGCCACCCCTAACATGGAGTACAGCCACTATCTGATATGTTTCAGTGGCTCTTCCACTCTCTCTGCTGTTGGGAAGTGACATTCCTCTTCCACCTTAGAGACCGTTGGCCTGGCTTCGCGTGTAACCCTAGGTAGGAGCCCTGAATGGATGCTACCATCCGGAGCCAGATGGGACCAGGTTTTTTTTATGAGGTTGTTACTCCTCCCCCTCCTCCTTCCCCATGACTTGCGAGATGGGGCCCCG
This sequence comes from Schistocerca gregaria, assembly GCF_023897955.1. Taxonomy (NCBI): domain Eukaryota; kingdom Metazoa; phylum Arthropoda; class Insecta; order Orthoptera; family Acrididae; genus Schistocerca; species Schistocerca gregaria. The sequence goes on along the minus strand of NC_064922.1, from coordinate 795,064,812 downwards.
GGATCGGCAGTGGTGGAGTTTCCATCTCACCCTCTCTGTATGCAGAAGACTTCTGCATTTCGTACTGCTCCACCGGTACTGGTTTTGCTGAGTGGCGCCTACAGGGAGCCATCCACAAGGCACAGTCATGGGCTCTAGCCCTTGGCTTCCAGTTTTCAGCCTCTAAGTCGTGTGTCATGCACTTCTGTCAGCATCTACCGTTCATCGGAACCAGAACTTTACCTTCATGATGATCCACTCACTGTAGTGGAGACATATTGCGTCTTAGGACTGGTTTTCGACACCCGATTGACTTGGCTACCTCACCTTCGTTAGCTTAAGTGGAAGTGCTGCCAGTACCTCAATGCCCTCCACTGCCTCAGCAGCACAGACTAGGGTGCAGGCCACTCTACTCTGCTGCAGCTGTACAAAGTCTTTGTTCAATCCTGCCTTGACTATGGGAGTCTGGTTTATGGTTCGGCGGCACCCTCAGCGTTGCGTGGTTGCCTAGAGACGGGAGCTTTTAGAATGAGTCTAGTGACCAGTGTGGTGGGGGCCAGAGTTACTCCATTGCAGATCCAATGTGCACAACTGCTCGCCAGTTATGTTGCACACATTCATAGTTCTTCTGAGCATCCAAATTATAGTCTCCTTTTTCCACCCACAGCAGTTCATCTCCCGCATCAACAGCTTGGGTCATGGCTAACAATTGTGATTCATGTGCGATCCCTTCTGTCTGAACTGGAGTCCTTCCCTTTACCACCTACTATCCAGGTCTATCTGCTTACACCTCCGTGGTGTACACCTAGGCTGCCGATTCGTCTGGACCTTTCACGTGACCCTAAGGACTCGGTTACTTGTGCCCCTCTCACTTGTCACTTCCTCTTAATTCTTGACCTGTTCCGGGGCTCTGAAGTGCTTTACACCGATGGCTGATGGTCATGTTGGTTTCACCTACATCCACAGAGGTCATTTTGAACAGCATTCCTTGCCAAATGGCTACAGTGTATTCACTGCAGAGCTGGGGGCCATCTCTCGTGCACTTCAGTATATCTGTTCAAAACCCGGGGAATCGTTTATTCTGTGTACTGACTGCTTGAGCAGCCTACAAGCTATTGCCCAGTGCTAACCTTGCCATCCTTCGGTAGCGTCCATCCAGGAGTCCATCTATGCCCTGGACCGGTCCCGTCGTTCAGTGGTGTTTGTACGGACCCCAGGACATGTCGGCATCCCAGGCAATGAACTTGCCCACGGGCTGGCCAAACAGGCAATGCAGAAACCACTTCTGGAGATGGGCATCTCTGAACCTGACCTGCATTCTGACTTATGCCATAGGGTTTTTCGGCTTTGGGATATGGAATGGCGTAACAGCACATACAACAAACTGCGTGACATTAAGGAGACTACGAATGTGTGGAAGACTTCCACGCAGAACTCTCGCAGGGAATCAGTTGTCCTCTTCTGGCTTCGCATTGGCCACACTTGGGTGACCCACAGTTACCTCCTGCACTGTGAAGACCTGCCTGTGTGTCAGTGCATTGCCCGATTGGCAGTGGCCCACATTGTGGCACACTCTTCCACTTCGACTGCCCAACAACAAAATGAGGTACTGGACTCGTTGCTGCTAATTTTATCTGACAACGCCTCATCGGATGATTTAGTTTCATTTGTGAGGGTGGGTTTTATCATTTGATCTAAGTTTTAGCGCATGTCCTTTGTCCCTCTGTGTCCTCCATCCTAGTCCTTCTAGGGTGGAGGTTTTAATGTGTTGCAGAGTGGCTGCCTTCTCCTCTTTTATTCTCATGGTCAGCCAGCCTTGGTAATCTGCTTTGTGGTTTTAATCTCTTCATCCTATTTCTTGTGTTTCCGTGGTTTTCTTGTCCCCTTTTCTCCATTTACGTGTATGTTGCCCTTCATCATTCTTATAAGTTTTCCTTTCATTTTGTTTTGAGTTGTCAGTCTTGTTTGTTTTTATTCTGTGGCATTGTTTTATTCGGAACAGGGGACTGATGACCTCGTAGTTTGGTTCCTTTCAACCTCTTTTAATCCAACCAACCAACCAAAGAAGCTGTGATGCCAGGTTACGAGTCATGCGTGGAGAGTCATCGGTAGAGCACTCGCATCCGCAAGGCGGAAGTCCCATGTTAGAGTCCCAGTCTGGCACACAGTTTTAATCTGCCAGGAAGTTTCAAAATTTCTCCTCCTGCCAATGCACATGCAGACATCATAGCTGTTTAAGCACATTTTCAGGAAATAAAAATTTAGCATGGGTTGTGTATTTATTGCTGTTTAAGCAGTAGGAGATGCTCAATCATTATTCATCGGTATACCTTACTGTTCACGGCAAATACTTTGAGTTTCCAGATCTTGCCCTCAGTTAAGTGGCTATTGAATGTCTTTGAACTTTTTTCAAATTGATTAATAATAGTCCGCATAATTTCTATGTGAGGGCTTATCATCCCCTCCCATTACTTAAATCATCAATATTTCCATTAACCTAACTTTACAGACTGAAAAAGTGTTCCGATCTGTAGCAGTGTGGGAGTGTTAACAACTTCTTATTTCCAGAATCAGATATTCACTCTGCAGCAGAGTGAGGAGGGGACGTGTGTCGTGCTTGGGTAGCTCAGTTGGTAGAGCACTTGCCCGGGAAAGGCAAAGGTCCCGACTTAGTCTCGGCCCGGCATACAGTTTTAATCTGCCATAGTGTCCAATGGGCACTATACTTCGGTGATCAGACATGTCACCATTGTCGGGTGTGCTTAAGAACTGATTGAAGGAGTAAATGTAATCTGATTCCCTGGGTGTTCAACAAAATATTTCACTCGTGTATACAGCAGGTAAAATTATCCAGTACTTTCAGGTCATCCTTCTCCTTTGACAACTCTTCGGGAAGACTCCTACTCTGTTCAGATATCAGGGCATGAGGAGTGAAGAGGAATGAAGTAGCTGACATTGTGACCATGGTGATCTGCCAAAGCAGGACTGTGGCAAAGTGGAATCACCTCACTTTTTAGGAAAAAAATGCTATTATTCAATAGGAAACAGTTCTGGGAAGTAAAAAAAGAGGGAGGAAGCATCATATGGTATGATTGGCCCTGACGAACATTCTACCAATGACTCTGACCAAATGAAGCCATGCTAACTAGATTGAGAATAGGGCTTCTTCCCCTATGGTGTGACTACCTTCTACCACTAGTTTACATGGACGTGGATGCTATAGTTTGTGTGCCACACTTCAGCAAACTGCATTTTGTATATAAGGGTGTCCATAGATATGGTGAGCCAGTGCTTTTTTTACTAACAGTTGTTGGAGTCAAGTGTTTTTAAATTCTGTGCAATGTGAAGAGACCTTCCTAAACCAATTGGAATGAGATTTTAATGTATCACAAGAGTTGTTGGGACACCCTATTTTTGTTAGTGATCAGTCTGTTGCGCGTTTTGCTTTCGAGGTGTCATTTGTTCCCTATTCTCCTTCTTAAGGAATTAATTTTAGTCAAAAACTATTAAGTGTTGTTCATGCAGTGCATGAATTTACTTGAAATGTCTGTTGAGAAATTAGCACACTCTGCTGTTTCCTTATTTTAGTATAACATAAGCATCAAAATTTGTAATGTTCTTTTATTCCATTCTTACCTGTACAACGATTATACTGCATTGTAGACACATAGTTCTACAATCCCATGGTTAGAAAATCCTGTTTTGATGTTAAAATCAAACAGTGGAAAATACAGAATGTAAAGTAAACAGTGTAATGTAAAAGGTAGTTGCTATACTCAGTATGCTGAGTCACAGAAAACACACCAAAAACACACCAAAAAGACTGTCACACAATTAGCTTTCAGCCAACAAGGATTTCGTCAAAATTAGATAAAATACACACATGCAAACCCCATGCAAACACAACTCACACACCCATGGCCACAGTCTCTGACAGCTGGAGCAGTAGGGCATTATGAGAGAGGCAACCGAGTGGGGGTAAGGAGGAGGCTGGGGCGGGGATGAGGAGGAGGGATAGCAGGGTTGGGTTAGGGGATGGTAAAGTGGTGCTTGGAGTGTGCAGGGACAGGGTAGAGAGTAGGGCAGCTAGAAGCAGTCAGGAGATTAGATGGAGGGCAGGGGAGAGAGGAGGGACTTAAAAAGGAGAAAAGTAAAAAGAGAGGATGTATTGGTGGACTAGAGGGCTGTGTAGTGCTGGAATGGGAACAGGGAAGGGGCTAGATGGGTAAGGACAATGACTAGCAAAGGATGCGACCAGGAGGGTTATGGGAATGTAAGATACATTACAGGGATAGTTCCCACCTGTGCAATTCAGAAAAGCTGGTGTTGGTGGGAAGGATAGAGATTGCACAGGCTGTAAAGCAGTCATTGAAATGAAGGACATCGTGTTGGGTAGCATGCTCAGCAACAAGATGGTCCAGTTGCTTCTTGGCCACAGTTTTTTGGTGGCCATTCATGCAGACTTACAGCTTGTTGGTTGTCATCCCCATGTAGAATGCTACACAGTGGTTGCAGCTTAACTTGTAGATCTCTGGACTGGTTTCACAGGTAGCTCTGCCTTTGATGGGATAGGTGATGTTTGTGACAGGACTGGAGTAAGTGGTGATAGGTGGATGTATGGGGCAGGTCTTGCATCTAGGTCTTTTACAGGGATATGAGCAATGAGGCAAAGGTTTGGGTGCAGGGGTTGTGTTGAGATGGACAAGGATATTGTGTACCTTTGGTGGGAAGTGGAATACCACCGTGGAAGGTATTTTAAACTGCAAGGACAAGGATTACCTGGCCGAAGGATTCTGCCAGCTGTCGGATTCATCCATCTACAAACCCTGCCACTGTGATACCGTTCCAGAAATCCATTAGCATCTCCAGTCTCTACTGAAATCCTTAGGCCCACCCCAGAACCTCTCCCCAGAGTCCAACTCTCTCCTCACTGCTACCATCACCCTCCCCCTCCCCTCTTATTTTATGCATGCTTCCTGAAGTCCGTAAAGCCAAACATCCAGGCCGATTACTTTGCTGCCACTGAGAAAATCCCTGCTCTTGTACACCAACACCTGCAGCCAATTACCCGCAACCTATTCTCCTATATAAAAGAAATCTACCATTTTCTTCACCGACTTTCCATAGTTCCTGCCCTTTACTCTACAGTGTAGATGCCACCTCCGTTTAGACTAACATCCCTAATGCCCATGGCCTTACCACTATTGAACATTACCTTACCCAGCATCGACAGATTCCAAACCAACCACCTCCTTCCTATTTGCCCTGACCAACTACATCCTCACCACCATTACTTCTGCTTTGAAGGCATTACCTACAAACAAATCCGGGGTACAGCTATGGACACCTTGGCACCATCCTGTGCCAACCTATTTATGGACCATCGATATGAATCCTTCCTAAACACCCAGAATTCCAAGCCACTCACCTGGTTCAGATTCATTGATGTCACCTTCATAATCGGGATCGAGGGTGAGGAAACTCTATCCACTTTCCATCAGAACCTCAACACAGTCTTCCCCAATCCCTTCACCTGGTCCTACTCAATCCATCAAGCCACCTTCCTTAGTGTTTCCCTCCACCTATCAGTAGCTATATCCATTTCAAACCTACCAACCACCAGCAATACCACCACTTAGATAGCTGCCACACATTCCATACAAAGAAGTCGCTTCCACACAGCTTAGCCATCTGTGGCCATTGCATCTGTAGTGACAAGCAGTCCCTCTCGAAATATAGTGCCTCACTGAGGCCTTTACAGAAACAGATCTCCCGTGCGTTATCTTTCCAGTCAACCAACACCTCCCAAAGCCCCACCATCCGTCCACCAAGGATCGTTCCCCACATGACACAGTACCATCCAGGACTGGAGTAACTGAATTACATTCTTCGCCAGTGTTTAGACTACCTCTCATTGTGCCCTGAAATGAGAAGTTCTGCCCCCTATCCTTCCTATTTCTTCCACAGTGGTATTCTGCCGCCCACCGAATCTACACTACATCCTCATCCATCCTTACATAACCCCTGCTCCCAACCTCTTGCCTCATTGCTCATATCCCTATAATAGACCTATATGCCAGATCTGTCACATACATCCACCACTGCCCACTCCAGTCCACTCGCAAACATCACCTGTCCCATCAAAGGCAGGGCTACCTGTGAAACCAGCCATGTGATTTACAAGCTTAGCTGTAACCACTGCACTGCATTCTACGTAGGAATGACAACCAATAAGCTGACCGCATGAATGGCCACTGACAAACTGTGGCCAAGAAGCAACTAGAGCACACTGGTGCTGAACACGCCGCCCAACACAACAGCTTGTGCAAATCTGGATCCTTCCCACCATCACCAGCTTTTCTGAATTGCATCGGTGGGAACTCTACCTGCAATGTGTCCTACATTCCCATAACCCTCCACACAATCTTCGTTAGTCATTGTCCTTAACCATCTAGCCCCTTCCCTGTTCCCATTCCAGCACTACACAGCCCTCTGTTCCACCAATGCACCCATTCTTTTTATTTCTCTCCTTCTCCACTAACCTCCCCTCTCTCCCCCACCCACTGTGTAATCTCCTGACTGCGCCTAGCTGCCCCGCTCTCCGCCTCATCTCTGCATGCTCCCAGTTGCATTTAACCATCCCAACCCTTGCCCTGCTAACCCCTCCCCCCTGTCCTAGCCTCCTGTTTACCCCCGCCTGTTGTCTCTCTCATGATGCCCTGCTGCTCACAGTCTGGCTCCAGCTGCCAGAGACTGTGGTCATGTGTGTGTGAGTTGTGTTTGCACAAGTGTGTGTGTGTTGTGTTGTGTTGTGTTTAATTTTGACAAAGGTCTTGTTGGCTGAAAGCTAATTGTGTGACAGTCTTATCGATGTGCTTTCTGCAACTCAGCATCTCTACTATATGGTGAGTAGCAACTATCCTTTTCATTATATTGTGATTTGATGTTAAGTAATCAGGTACAAGGTTCAGTAAAAGCTTTCCAAAAAGTCTCTAGAAATAGTGAGTGGTTTTTTTTTCTCCCCATGGTCTGTGCCTACTACATACCTAATCTTTTGCCAAATTTATTTGTACAGGAAGCATTGAAGAGACCAATGAAGCAGAAACGGAAACTTAGAATCTTCATATCCAATACTTTCTACCCTGCCAAGGACCCATCGGAGGGAGAAGAAGGAAGTGTGGCTTCGTGGGAACTTCGTGTTGAAGGAAGGCTTCTTGAAGATAGCAAGAATGATCCAAATAAGGTGGTTTCTATAATAATTGTACTGTATATCATTCATGACAAACAGTGCATGCTAAAAAGAGTAGAGATTTGTGCCTTTCTGTAACTAGCCCTATTCATAAAAAAAGAATGTCCCTGTACCTTCATTCATAAAACTTGGAGGTAACTGGATAATACATTGCCTAGTAATGTGTGCAGATGAGAATATATGTAAGACTTAGTAGTCATAGAGTCAGTGTCAGTTTAATTGGTCACAATTTTGTAGTGTATTATTTCCTTATTGATAAATTTAAATTAGAGCACACTAATTCATTGCCACTCCCCGCACATTTTGATTAAAAGCTTATGATATCCTCCCAGGATGTTCATTAGGAATAGCTCTGCCAAATACAAATATGGGGAATGAATTCAGATACTGCCTTGTTAAAGTAACCTCTTTGGCATTTATTGAAGCAAGTTTCTGAAATCCTTTGATACCTTAATCTAAATAGCCATTTAAGTGTTTGAACTCTGTTCCTCCTAAATGCATGTGCAGTATTCTGGCCAGTTCACCATCTCATTGAGTAACAACTTTGATATCAGTACTTCATATGAAATTACATTTGTGAGAGTTCTATCTTCACTGAGACTGGAATATGTTAATAGTCTGAAAGCATTTATTTTCTGCACGTCTATTAATTGAGCTTGACAGACATGTTATCACACTTTGTTGAACCATTTACAATGCTTTCTCTCTCTCTCTCTCTCTCTCTCTCTCTCTCTCTCTCTCTCTCTCTCTCTCTCTCTCTCTCTCTCTCTCTCTCTCTCTCTCTTGTGTGTGTGTGTGTGTGTGGGGGGGGGGGGGGGGCACACATCTTCTTCTCACTTAAAGCATTTTACATCGTCATACCTGTTGCCTCACGTATCTCTGCAATTTTAACGTCTTGCACGTTACTGATTGGTTTCATAGAATCCAGTTGTTTGTGTCTGCTACGAGATCACTTCTCAGCTGTGGAACAGAAACAGTTCAGTTTGAAGCTCGTGACTTCCACCATTTTTTGAAATTTTTGTTTATGAACTTTGGACAGAATAACACTTGTAATACATGAAATGTGTGTTCATTTGTCCTTATTGTCTTCTTTTCCTAAATTTTTTTACATTTTCTTCACTTTGATCAATTGAAATATCTTTTGTTACCTACTTTTCTTAAACCTGTATTTGTCATTCTTGCTTTTGTGGTACATTCTGCATCCCCTTCCCTTTCCTATCCTGAGGGACTTAAAACACTTATGCCAATATATGACATGCTCTGGGGCTCTTGGTTCCTCTTGCCTATTGTGAGAAATGACCAAACTTCGTCCAACTTTGGAGGTTTCTTTTCCTCTCTCTCCTTCAGTGTTTGACCCTCCACCTCATTTTTTAAATTTTGTAGCTGTACATGGTGTCTGGTGAAGAACACCAACTGTGGCGCTCAAGAGTCCACAAAGCACGAGGATCTTAAGCACATCTTACTCATGCGGACTTTGCATACACACCAAAAATACAGTTTGGTAATCAATTAAACAGGGAAGGGTTGTCACACACCGTTTTGGCTGTAACCCCCTGACAATTTGGGTTTCATACTACTGATGTCCAAGCTGCGAATTCCCCACGCGGCCATGGAGTGAGTGCCCATGTTTTGCGGGGCACTCGGATTCTGTGCAATGATCAGTTGACAGTTGCTGTGGCTAGTTGAAGACAATTGGATAGTGTCATCAAGGCAGATAATCCACAAGTGAAACAGGTCAAACTTATTAAAACAAATAGTAATCTCAATAGCAGTTATAAAGCTGTTGGCTATAACGCTTTTATCATTTCCATATTTGTCCATGCCGTAGAGATGAGGGACAAACACAAAGAAGTGGAGTCATGTTTACAGCAACAAATTGTCATTCTTTGTGGAACATAATGAGGAAGCATTTTGAGAAATACCTGCATTAGAGAAGGCTAAAAATGGATCTCTGTTGATGAGAATGACAAATGCTACTAAATCTCGAGCACTGAAAAAATCCAGTTGTAAAAAGCTACAACATAGCCCAGAACCATTACTGAGACTCAGTTGCTGTACCAAGACCTGCCTGCTCAGCAGTAGCAAGAAATTTCTGTGCTTAACTTCCACAGGTCAGTGGCCTGGGACCCTGACCAGCCTTCAGGGAGGTTCTGTGGTTCAGCCCACTACTGTATGGGAGCAACTGTATGTTGATCTCTGAACTGCGTTAGAGATCAGAATGAGATTTTCACTCTACAGTGGAGTGTGCACTGATATGTTAGATGCTTCCCCATGACACAGATACTCCAGTCAGTACTGGACAGTTGCATTTAAACTCGCGGCCGAGCTAAGTAGATGATTGGCTTGGCATTGCACCTGCCAAGTACCACTTGTCGCCCCAAGTTCTACTGACGTGGCCTCAGTATCTGTTGTAACTATGATGTTGCCACTGGAATCCTCCAGCTGCCCACTGCAGCTCTCTAGCCATTGGTCCAGTTTTACTCTAGACAATGCTGCAACCTGCTGCAAAGCCAGTAGACACCACTGATTGCCTCCTCCCTGCAACAGAGCCGTCTTCAGTGCACCAGATACCAGTACAGAGTCAGAAAACACCAAGTTGGCATTCGATCAGTAAGCCTTCCACTCTGTACAAATGTAAAGTCCAATTGCTGCAACAGCTACTATTTGAGCTACCATATTCCAAAGACAATTTACCCTGCAAGCTTATGACAAATTTTGTGGCAACTTACATCCAAGCTAATGAAACTTTGTACTTCATTTATGCATTTCAAGTTTTCAGCATAACAGTTTAACAAGTGAAGAACAGGAGCCACTGGCTATGATGCTCAAACAAGTCACAGCGTAGTAATCACTGCCAGTCGTCACGTTGAAGCTACGTGTTGCTGTCTTTTATTTTGTGTAAACATAAACCATGTGCATTGTGCTTGGTTTCTACCATGTACTTACATTTCACTGTGCTTTGTTCCGCTGTGATTTAGAAAATCCTAATATTTCAAAAATCCCACCAAAATGATTTCATGCATGTTGAGATGTCACTGAATGGCCAGACACTGGAGTTACTATGGAAAACTTCTGAGTTTTATGGGCAGGAGAAACAGTACTACTATCAATTCCCCTCTATAAAGTTTTGAAACTAACATTAAAAACCCTCTGAATCAGTGCAAGAACAAGAGTTATTGCAAAAGTTGAACTATGTAGCTGTCAGCCGTAACTATTCTGAGGCCTCTGAATCAGATATTGTATTTTTAGCGACCTCTGGAAAGAAGAAAAATCAACCCCATTCTGTCACCAACTTAGGTTCTTCCCAGACTTCTGCTCCCCACACCTAACAAATTGTTACATCCATTTCAATAAATGGAAGCTCACCAGTGCTTCAGCTTTATGGCAGAATAATTCCCGAGAGCAGTGTACACAGTCAAATGCTAAAACACCTCAGCCAAACAAATAAAAAGAATATCATTGAGATTTTATTTGCTTGTGCAAGGAAAAAAATATTTCCTCTCCATGGCAGAAGAGCATCGTAGGTTATTGAGAATAGGAAGAGATACTGAAAACATATATAATTAGAGACCAGTTTGTCTGAATAACCATCTTGAAGCCTTGTCCAAGTGTACTAAACCTAGAATCTGCAATCCCTGATGACTTTACACAATGCTGACACTTGATAACTGTGTTCCTTGACTTTCAAAATGTGCATGATACAACTTGGTGTCAGCATATGTTATCCACATTACATAAAAGGGGGTTCCAGGACTGTGTAGAAGTTTATATGTAGAACTTTTTATCACTTACACTGTTTTAGATCAGAGTAGGCAATGTTCTTAGTAGTTAACATGTTCAGGAGAAGAGAATTCCACAGGGATTAGTACTGAGTACTAACCTCTTTGTGAAAGCAATAAATAATATTGGAACTGCAGTGGGACCTATAATCTCATTGGCATTGTACGAAGATAATTTCCACTTTCATAGCCGCTCTACATCAATTGCATAATATAGAATGTCAACTTCAGAGACCTATAGGGAAGGCACATGACTGGGCTTAAAATCAGGGGTATTATTTCTGACCTTTGTCATAAAATTCTATAGACTCAGGTATGTAGTAGATTTATTTGTGAGATCAGATGTTACAGGTAGTTGAACAATTCTACTTCTTAGACTTACTGTTAAACAACAGATTTGTGTGGCTACCTCACATTCATTAACTAATGGGATCTAATGCAAATGGATAATAAAAAATTTACTCACCAAGTGGCAGCAGGAGCACACACACGACTCTAACTTTTGCAATCTTTTGGAGCCAGTGACTCCTCCTCCTTGCTGAATAGTTTAAAGGGGAAGGAAGAGGGGTGAAGGAAAAAGATTGGAGGGGTTTAGGAAAAGGGGTACAGTTCAGAAAAGTCACCCAGAACCCTGGGTCAGGGGAGACTTGCCGGATCAGATAAGAAGGAAAGACTGACTGTTGAGGACTGGACTGGATGAGATTTGAAAACCTGAAAGCTTAATGTTCGAAGACAGGATAGTATGCAAGGCAGAGACGAATACTACTAAAACATTGTGCTCAAGTTATTAAGAGTGAAAAACTAAGTGCATTGTATGTAACAGAGATGGGATGGAGGAGAGCAAAAATAGTCAGGTCAGGAAATCACAGAGGTAGAAAACTAAAATGGAGTAAAGAAAGGAGTAGTTACTATGAATAAATGTCAAAACAGAAGGAATTAATGTAAATTGCTCTGCACCAGGATATTGTATTTTGCCAGTTTACAGCCTCTGCCTATGCCCATTCATCCTGACTGATAACTGGGTGGTAGTCCACAACATGACAGTAGGCTCTACAACATGACAATTCTGACCTCAATGCCTGTTTACCACACATGCTATCCGGATTCTTCCCCCCAGACACCAGTTTCTCAGAACTCCACAGGTTGGAACTAGCACTACAACATGTCCTTAGTCCTCGCAACCCACCTAGCCTTAATTTACATTAATTCCTCTTGCAGGAGTAGGTTTAATAATGAATAAAAAAATAGGAGTGTGGGTAAGCTACTACAAACAGCATAGTGAACGCATTATTGTGGCAAAGAAGGATACAAAGCCCACACCTACTACAGTAGTACAAGTTTATATGCCAACTAACTCTGCAGATGATGAAGAAATTGATGAACTGTATGATGAGATAAAAGAAATTTTCAGATAGTGAAGGGAGACGAAAATTTAATAGTCATGGGTGACTGGAATTCGGTAGTAGGAAAAGGGAGAGAAGGAAACGTAGTAGGTGAATATGGATTGGGGCTAAGAAATGAAAGAGGAACCCGCCTGGTAGAATTTTGCACAGAGCATAACTTAATCATAGCTAACACTTGGTTCAAGAATCATAAAAGAAGGTTGTATACATGGAAGAATCCTGGAGATACTGGAAGATATCAGATAGATTATATAATGGTAAGACAGAGATTTAGGAACCAGGTTTTAAATTGTAAGACATTTCCAGGGGCAGATGTGGACTCTGACCACGATCTATTGGTTCTGACCTGTAGGTTAAAACTGAAGAAACTGCAAAAAGGTGGGAATTTGGGGACATGGGATCTGGATAAGCTGAAATAACCAGAGGTTGTACAGAGTTTCAAGGAGAGCATAAGGGAACAATTGACAGGAATGGGGGAAAGAAACACAGTAGAAGAAGAATGGGTAGCTCTGAGGAATGAAGTAGTGAAGGCAGCAGAGGATAAAGTAGGTAAAAGATGAGAGCTGCTAGAAATCCTTGGGTAACAGAAGAAGTATTGAATTTAATTGATGAAAGGAGAAAATATAAAAATACAGTAAATGAAGCAGGCAAAAAAAGAATAAAAACGTCTAAAAAATGAGATTGACAGGAAGTGCAAAATGGCTAAGCAGGGATGTCTAGAGGACAAATGTAAGGATGTAGAAGCTTATCTCACTAGGGGTAAGGTATACTGCCTACAGGAAAATTAAAGAGACCTTTGGAGATAAGAGAACCACATGTATGAATATCAAGAGCTCAGATGGCAACAAAGTTCTAAGCAAAGAAGGGAAGGCAGAAAGCTGGAAGGAGTATATAGAGGGTTTATACAAGGGCGATGTACTTGAGGACAATATTATGGAAATGGAAGAGGATGTAGATGAAGACGAAATGGGAGATACAATACTGCGTGAGGAGTTTGACAGAGCACTGAAAGACCTGAGTCGAAACGAGGCCCCCGGAGTAGACAGCATTCCACTGGAACTACTGACGGCCTTGGGAGAGCCAGTCCTGACAAAACTCTACCATCTGGTGAGCAAGGTGTATGAAACAGGCAAAATACCCTCAGACTTCAAGAAGAATATAATAATTCCAATGCTAAAGAAAGCAGGTGCTGACAGATGTGAAAATTACCGAACTATCAGTTTAGTAAGTCACAGCTGCAAAATACTAAAACGAATTCTTTACAGACGAATGGAAAAACTGGTAGAAGCGGACCTTGCGGAAGATCAGTTTGGATTCCGCAGAAATGTTGGAACACGTGAGGCAATACTAACCTTACGACTTATCTTAGAAGAAAGATTAAGAAAAGGCAAACCTACGTTTCTAGCATTTGTAGACTTAGAGAAAGCTTTTGACAGTGTTGACTGGAATACTGTCTTTCAAATTCTGAAGGTGGCAGGGGTAAAATACAGGGAGCGAAAGGCTATTTACAATTTGTACAGAAACCAGATGGCAGTTATAAGAGTCGAGGGGCATGAAAGGGAAGCAGCGGTTGGGAAGGGAGTGAGGCAGGACTGTAGCCTGTCCTCGATGTTATTCAATCTGTATATTGAGCAAGCAGTAAAGGAAACAAAAGAAAAATTAGAAGTAGTTATTGAAGTCCACGGAGAAGAAACAAAAACGTTGAGGTTCGCCGATGACATTGTAATTCTGCCAGAGACGGCAAAGGACTTGGAAGAGCAGTTGAATGGAATAGACAATGTTTTAAAAGGAGGATATAAGATTAACATAAACAAAAGCAAAACGAGGATAATGGAATGTAGTCGAATTAACTCTGGTGATGCTGAGGGAATTAGATTAGGAAATGAGACACTTAAAGTAGTAAAGGAGTTTTGCTATTTGGGGAGCAAAATAACTGATGATGGTTGAAGTAGAGAGGATATACAATGTATACTGGCAATGGCAAGGAAAGCGTTTCTGAAGAAGAGAAATTTGTTAACATCAAGTATAGATTTGAGTGTCAGGAAGTCGTTTCAAAGTATTTGTATGGAGTGTAGCCATGTATGGAAGTGAAACATGGACGATAATTAGTTTGGACAAGAAGAGAATAGAAGTTTTCGAAATGTGGTGCTACAGAAGAATGCTGAAGATAAGGTGGATAGATCACGTAACTAATGAGGTGGTATTGAATAGGATTGGGAAGAAGAGAAGTTTGTGGCACAACTTGACTAGAAGAGTCAAGTGAGTTATCTCCCTTTTTTTCTGTAAAGTATTTGCTACAGCGTTAATCATAAGAGTGTATTGCAGAAATTACTCCACATGCTTGTAATTTGTATTTATGTCTATAGTATCAGGGTACCCAAGCATTCATAATTTTGTTTTCCTTGTAGGTGAAGAGGAAATTTTCATCATTCTTCAAGAGTCTAGTCATAGAACTTGACAAGGATCTCTATGGGCCAGATAATCATCTAGTTGAATGGCATAGAACGCCAACAACACAGGAAACAGATGGTTTTCAGGTAATTAAAGAGAGGTATTTAGTGTGAGCGTTTGAGTGTGTGTGTGTGTGTGTGTGTGTGTGTGTGTGTGTGTGTGTGTGTGTGTGTGTAATAGTCTTCAACATAAAGATAGCACATGCATGTCTATCTTCATGTTTGACTTATTTACAGTACATAGGATGGTGACTTTGCCAAAGAAGCTGCTGCTTTCAGATACGTTGCAGATAACACAAAACTAAGCATGCCACATATCCCAACTAATACTTACTTTAAGCCAGAGCATTAAACACAATGCTCAACTCTGTTGAAAGAATGAAGTCAGATTATGAATATTCGCTGCATTTTTGGACATTTTATTATTGTGGTTGAGAAACCAGAATTTGGGAGACATGCAGTGGTAATAGCTTACTTAAGATGTTCTACGGTAGAGCAGCACTCACTTTGGTGGTAACAGCTTGAGATAATGAGCAGAGATGACACCTCTGCATGGCAATGAAATAGTTAGACTGATTCAGTAGGATCATGGGGAACAATTTCTTTGTGTTTCATGCCTTGCACTTTTAAAAAAATGTGGTGTGCAACCTTTGCATTGAATTGAATCTTTCATCAATGATGCCCAATGTTTTTAAAAGCTTTTTGAAAGCCTTTAATTTCTTGTAAGTAATGAATTTTTAAGGAAGGAAAATATAACCTAATTTGACATTTTTAAAATTTACGTATCCTACAAAACGTTTCTGCAAGCTACACAACTTGTTTCAGCTGGTTATTCTGAAGAGATCGTTGTTTCGAATGGTCTTTACTTTCCTGTCATCTTGAAAGTAACATTTGTACGATTCAAATTTCATGTGAAAAGCATGGTAAACAGTTTTTAGCAAGATTACAAGAGCATTTGATGACCACTTTGATGCGCGCAAAAACACACACACACACACACACACACACACACACACATTATCACTATACGGAGTAGACTGGTAGTGGTGATATGTGTCTGTGTAGGTAATGGACCACCAAATGAAGCTGTGTTCCTGATAGATGACACAATTTTTATATTAGAAAAAGGATTGTTATGCCCATTTTTGGGCAGGTGTGTCCAGATGCTGTACTTATTTTTTCCATATTCTTTTAACACTTGTACATATAGGTGTCATTAGAGAGACAGACTTCCCATTAGTTATGAGTGACAATGTAATAAGTCATTTTCTGGGAAAATGGTAAGTCTGCTAGAACTAGACATTATAGTGCCAACCATCTGTCATCCAAGTGTTCCACTGTATGCTGTACTACTTCATCTCCCATTCAAATAAGAAATGGCACATTTCAGATTAATTTTATTATTTGCAGTTCTAGCTAAAGTAATTACTCTTGAAGTATTCACATGGTGTAGTATTCCAGTATCATAGAGACCTTAAACTATCTGCTATTGAAGTAGAGCGAGTAAACTTCGCCAGATGATGTACACTACCAGTGACTGAAAAATTACTTGCATTTTTGATATTTATGTACAGAAAATAGTTTTTTCAAACTACCTCTGATAAAATAGTTAATCCAGATAAAATTCACTAGGAAATAGGGAAGTAATTTTATGTTTCTGCATTTTGAGGCAGAATTTGCTTCTGTTTCACATGTATGTAAATTTTTCCAGTCGCTAACTGTAAGTAACAAAATAGTGACTATGAAAATGTGTGCATAGTCAAACCTTTTTTTTACCTTCCCAAAATATAAAAAACTGCAAACAATAAAATGTGATATTGTTTGGCATATCCAACAATATCTTATTAGTTATTTGTGTAGTTTAAACAAATAATGAATATTTTCAATAGGTGAAACGACCAGGAGATAAAAATGTACGCTGCACGATTCTCCTTTTGCTGGATTACCAACCACTGCAGTTCAAATTGGATCCTAGACTTGCAAGACTTCTTGGTGTGCACACACAAACACGACCCGTTATCATCAGTGCTCTCTGGCAGTACATAAAAACGCACAAACTACAAGTAAGTAAATGGCTTGATATTTTTCTGATCATCCATTATAAATCAGCTATAGTAGCTATAAAACTTAAGAAAACTTCCTTAATATCATACGAATAGTGGACCACTTTCATAACAGGCACAGTCACTTTAGATATTTTCAGGGAATTTGTGTGTCGTGTTTCATGTTTCATAATTGAGAAAAGATTACTAACTTCTTTCCTCAGTGGTGTTTCATAAAATCAGTCTTTTTTTCTGTCCACTGTCATTGGTGCGCATATTGAGAAATAAGGGTCACAGTAGTCTGAAAGCAATGTTTGACGTGATGAAATTAAAATGAATATTTGCTAAAGTAATACATTCTCTCAGTGGAGGAAATTTGAGATCAGATGTTTTCTATATACCATGAGGCAACAGTTAGTCAGTCAAGAAAGAAATGTAAATTTATTATTTGTAGTTGGCCGTGCTTTGCCTATTACCATTTGGGAAGATTAGTAGATCTCTGTACTAACAAATCCACTTTTAATTAATATTCTCTGGCTATCCAAGTGAAACTTCCATAAGAATGAAATCACTATAACTCATTATTAATAAATGCTATTTTCAGAAAAAATTACTTTCAAGGAATAAATATAAAACGGTTTCCAAATTAACGAGACTTCAGTGAACTGCCACTTAAGTTGACTACTTTTGATACAAACATTTGTTTATTGGTTAGCTGTAGAGGAATATGAGAGCCATTCATTTGCTTAACTGTTGTCACAGTCCCCCACACATTATCAGTTGCTCCAAATGCAACAGGCGGTCTGAGTGCGTAGTAAGTGACTTCGGTGTCAGTTCAGTGACAATGTACATGTTCCAATATTCTTTTTACATTATACTGAAAGATCTTACTGCTGAAAATCAAGCATCTCCTAGTTGAAAAGGAAGGACACTACTGTGTCATTATTCAGAGACTTAGGTCTTATCTGAAATAGATTCCGTAGAAAGGAAGGAACAGGGTTCCAGGTCAGACAAACATGAGATAATTGAACAAAATCAAATAGGTGTGGTAATAACTTAATAGGAATGTTGGTTAAATACTATGAACAGCATAGAGAATATATAAGTGTGGTCCCAAATCAATGTAAAGACCAACTAAAATAAGGTAAGTATTTATGCCTCCTAGCCCTGGTGGTGGTGGTGGTGGTGAAAACTTAAAACTGAGGAATTCAGTAGTAGGAAAAGGAGGAGAGAAAAATAATTGAACATGGACCAGAAAAAGGAATGAAAGGGAAAGCTGCCTGGTAGGATATTGCACAGTGAACATTGTAACTGTTGCTATCACTTAGTTGAAGAATCTTTAAACAAGGTCATATATGTGAAAGAGATCTGCATTATCATGTTGGAATTTGTAAGATTCTCCTTGATAGGTCAGGGGTGCCCTTCTGAACATAGCACTTTTTTGTCGGGCAGTATCAATGAAGATGAGATGGAAGGTGTGATGTTAAGAGAATAATTTAACAGAGCTCTGAAGAATTTAAGTAGAAACAATTTCTATAGAGTAAATGACATTCCTGCAGATTTATTGAGATCTTTGGCAAAACTGACCATGATAAAACTCTTTCACCTGGTAAGCAAGATATGAGATAGGTGAAATACACCAGTTTAATAAGTCGTCATAGCAGAATACTAATGGGAATTATTTACTGAAGAACAAAAAGACTGGTAGAATCTGACATCAGTAATATAAGCTTTGTGTTTCAGAAAAATGTTGGAAATGATAGGCAATACAGAACTTTAAACGTACCTTACAATATAGATCATTAAGAAAAGGCAAATCTATGTAAATAACATTTGTTGATTTAGAGAAAGAGTTTGATAGTGGTTTCCTTTAATACAATTTTTGAAATTCTCAGGACAGCAGCTAGAATGTACAGGGAGCAAAAGGATATGTACAACATCTATAGAAACCAGACTCTTTAACTATAAGAATAAAGGCACATGAAAGGAGAATCAGTAGTAGAGAAGGGATGGGACATGTTTATAGTTTATACTCAAAGTTATTTAATGCATAAAATTATCAAGCTGTGAAGAAAGCAATGGAAAAATTTTGAAAGGTCAGGAAGAAAAATGAAAACTTTGTGGTTTACTGATGACACTGAAATTCTGTCAGGGGCAGTGAAAGACATGAAAAAGCAGTTCAACAGAATGGATAATGCCTTGAAAAGAGGTTATAAATAGCAACTAAAGTAGTAGACGGTGTTCAGAGAATTGGATTCCGAAATGATTTTCTGAAATTAGGAAATGTGCTTTACTATTTTGTCAGCAAAATAAGTGATATTTGTTGAAGTAGAGAGGATATAAAATACCAATAGGCAATTGCAGTTTGTACTGATGCCTCAGTAGTGTCTTCCCATTCCTTAGTGACCACAGTGGTGCCTGCTAGCTGATGACGGACAGTGCTTAAGAAAAATCAAACAACGGAACATCCAGGGTGGAATATAACAATATTATGAAAAGTGTAGTTACTACTCACCATAAGTGGAGATGCTGAGTCACAGATAGGCACAACCAAAAGACGATCAGAAAGTTAGCTTTCGGCCAGTGACGATCTTATGATGGAGGCCTTGTTGGCTGAAAGCTCACTTTCTTATAGTCTTTTCATTGTGCCGATCTGCAACTCAGCATCTCCTCTATATGGTGAGGAGCCGCTATCCTTTTGATAATATTGTCACAGTGCTTAAGAAGGTAGCTACAAAATGGATGCTTACATTTGTGAAATGTAACAGCGAGTTCTTGCATGTAGCTGGTGCTATTATTTCTCTTTGTTCAACTAGAAGTCTTGTTCACAAATTTTCTTTCTTTTTTTTTTCAAGAATAATCAATTTTTGGAAATGTAATGTAATGTAATTGGATTGATAAAAATCTACTCAAAAGCAGCAGCAGAAGAAGGAAACACATACAGTAGTCAAGGAAATTAGCAAGCTTTTGGAGCCACTGGCTCCTCCTGGCAGAAGGAAGAGGGATGAAGGAAAAGGACTGACGAGGTTTAGAAAATGGGGAAAATTGCAGAAAATTTGCTCAGAATCCTGGGTCAGGAGAGACTTATCAGACAGTATGAAAAAGAAAGAGACTGTTTGTTGGGGACTGCAGCGGATAAGTCTGGAAAACCCGGGAGCTTAGAGGTGGAAGACAGGGTAATAAGCAAGACAGAGATTACTGCCCAAACATCTTGAAACAGTTAATAAGAGTGGGGAGCTGACTAAATACATTATAGGTGGTAGAGGTAGGAGTTGGAGAAAAATACAGGTCAGAAAATAAGATATACAGTAGAAAAAAAGGGAGTGAAGAAAATGGTAGTTACTGAGAGGTAATGCTGAGTCCAAAGAAATTAATGTAAATTGAGGTGAGGTGCGTAGCATGCACCAAGAACATGTGAACTCGAGTTGCTGCCTGTACAGTTCTGAGAAACCGCTGTCACTGGGAAGAATCCAGATGGCATGTGTTGTGAAACAGGAACTGAGGTCATGTTGTAGACAGGATATTGTATGTTGCCAATGTACACCGTGTGTGTGTGTGTGTGTGTGTGTGTGTGTGTGTGTGTGTGTCTCTATTCATCCTAACTGATAACTTAATGGTAGTCATACCAATGGAAAAGACTGAACAGTGCTTGCATAGCAGTTGGTCTATGACATTTCATAGTGTGTGTTTTTCCGATTACAGGGCTGGTATATATGATGGTAGGAGGGTGCATAGAGCAAGTCTTAGTCACAGGTAGGACCAGTAGGGTGGGGGAAATGGGTGCAGAAGGAGCTTAAGGTGTAAACAGCATATTACATCGAGGGACAAGGGGGGGGGGGGGATATAAGGAGCTATTCTAGGTGCAGTGGGCAACATCAACAGGTCAGACAGAGTGGACTTCATTTCAGGCCATGATTTTTAGGCAATCGAAGCTTTTGTCAAAGTAGCTGATCAATACATTTAAGACCAGTATAGTAACGAGTGACAGGTAGTGCAGTCCCATGTTTTGAGGTATCAGTAGTACCAGGATTGGACATGGTGGCCCAGGAGATCAATTTTTGACTATGCTCTTGTGTTAATTACATCGAGTTAAGGCTGATGTGTGAGAATGGTGGTGTATTGCTGGAAAGAATCTGTATCTGAACAAATACGTTTACCTTGAATGCCAAGGGTTTATGGGAGGGCATGTTTGACGTGGAAAGGATGGCAGCTGTCAAAATGTAAGTTCCATTGTTTGTTTGAAGGTTTTATGCCAATAAAACAGTGTAGCTGATCCTCAGTGATGTCAACATCAAGGGATTCACAGTAGTACCATGTGAAATTTAATTGGATGTCTGTAGGTAGAGATTCCAAAAACTTTAACAGGTCAACCTCACAGTGAGTCAGTATTTCAAATATGTCATAAATATATCTGAACCAAACCAGGGGCTGAAGGCTTACAGATTCTAGGAAAGGCTCATAAGAATGAACCATCCTGGTTCTCATGGCTGTACCCTTGATTTGTCTGTTTATCTGAAACTCACAGGTAATATAGTTGCTGATAAGTATAAAGTTGAAACTTGCTGGCAGATTAAAACTGTGTGCAGGACCAAGACTTGGTCCGGCACACAGTTTTAATCTGCTACTAAGTTTCAAATTAGAGCGTGAGAGTGCGCGCGCGCGCGCGCACACACACACACACACACACACACACACACACACACACACACACACACACACACACACACACACACTACTGCAGAGTGAAAATTTCATTTTGGAAGTATAAAGTTGTTTAAGTTGACCAGGAGGGACATCATAGGTTTGGAATCAGGTGGGTGCTGGCTGAGGTAATGTTCAACAGCAGACAGACCTTGCACATGGTGATATTGTTATAGAGAAAGCATATTTACCAAATTGTGAGATGAGGTTTTTCCGCAAATTTATTGTTCAAAAGATACGAGGTCTTCTTATATTTGCAGATTAGAATATTTCTGCTGAAGTTAACATTCTTATGCGGTTTAGTAGAGCATGTAAGACTATAGTTTTACATTTGTAGGTGTAGCTTCTCATTTACAGATGAAGCGTTGAATATTTTGCAGATTTATATTGCAAAATTTTGAAGGGCAGGTCTGGTCAGACGATACTTGCAATCAAAAAGGTTCAAGATTTCCCAATATGCCAAAGCGCTCGGTAAAGTATCGGCATGCTCGAACAATCACATGACAGTTGGCTTGCTAATGCAAGGGATACGTGAGAAACTAGCCACTATAACAGCCAATTACTCTGCTTAAAATTTGACAATTTTGAGAAACACAATTCCATCATCTTGCAAACTGTTGTTTTATTTGAACAGGTTTGCAATAAAGTTCTAATACATGTGAGGATACCATATGCAAGCATTACTGCTGCTTGTTAAGTAAAGGTAACATTCAAAAGGGGCAATGTTGTCCTTCAAAAGAACATTGCTTGATTCAGAACCCAGATCAATATTTTATTTGATTATGAGAGACAGCAATTTAATAAGTCGGCAAACATGAGAAATTGGGTCACTCTTCGCGAATTAGAATATCGCATGAAAATGTTGCCAGCTTTTAAACAGCTTTTGACTATGATTGTGACATCAAAGTGAAATAAGAAGGAAAATTAATCCAGAATGCAATATCTAATAAACAAAATTATTCCTATTAAACTGACTGTGATGGCTGTGAGAGTAAATTTTGGCAGCAAAACCCATCGTGAAGCTAGAACCATCAAATTTGTAGATGGCAGGGCGAGCACAAGTTAAAGAACTGGACTGAATCATGACTGTGACATTTCATTTATGTATTAGATGCTGTTGTTACATATGACTCGCACCCCAGAAGATACTGCAATCCTTGTTTCGCAGTTGCTCAAGCACAGCACTATGGCAGGGTTGGAGGGGGGACAATGATATAAGTGTGTCTCAGAACTAGAGGAGTGCAGGAAGAGTAGTGAGCGGGCGGCAAATTGCATTGTGTTGCCGAACACTGGAATCTATACTGCATCCTTTGGCATTTAAGGAACCACATTTAACTGTGTTTTGCCTGAATTCATTCATAGTGTGAATTGAATTGACTTTAAAATTGCTTAAATACTCAACAATAGTATTCATTTCTGCAGGGGATGGTAAAAGACCAGGTAGGCGGCAGTGGCATACTTACGTTACATGCTACAATCTCGTCGACATTCACTGTGATGTATGACGGGAGTGAATGAGGGTGTGTCAGCTCCTAGAACACACGCAAAATAACGTGGCCAGTAGATGCACAGTTAACAGGGCACGTGTGGGGAGAACAGTAGTGCTAGGGGTTGTGGGCAGGTGCTATAGGGGAAATGCCAAGCACTGGAGGAGAAGTACCATATTAAACTGAAGCCTACACTTACGTTTTTTGTGAATATTATCTGGAGCTCCTCCATGCCCACCCTTGCATGGTAACCATTCAAAAAGATGTACTGTCATCCCTGCTTTGATTAGTATCTAGAAAGAATTTCACTGAAAATGCAACAAAAGCAATGATTTATTTTGCCTTGCTTGTTAACTGTTTGTAACTTTCAGAGAAGAGTCGAGAGTGGCGAATTTTGAGTAAAACCTACATTTCTGTTGTTACCATTTTAAAATTTGCTTCTTTTGCCAAAACACAACAGAGTTGACACAATGTTACCTCCCTAACATGTTGTACTGACACCATTGCAAAAGAACCCTAAGACAGTGGTTTATTAAGTGAGGAACTGAGGAAAAATAAGGCCAATTGTTTTTGAAAAAGTGCGCTCTCAGTTCAAAAATAAATGTGCAATGTCTTCATTTATGTTGTTCCTAAACTCAGAGTATTTCTCATTTCACCAGCTGTTGATGGCCCTTAAAAATTACATTCTTTCACCAGAAATGTCTGTAGTTAGGGGACTAGCATGATAGGTAATGAAGTTGGCATAATAGCTATATGGAAAGCTATTCTTCTCTTTGCATGCTGTTGTTTGCCAAAATCTCATTTTGATATCTCAAAGTTTGTATGAAATACGAGGAATATTGTAGATATTTCTTTCTAGCTTTATCATTAGTGTGCATGATCGCATGTGATTGTACCACATATCAATTTTCTCGAGATAGGTGCCAAATAAAGACCTCCACACATGTTTAAAAAAAATTAAATATGTTAGCTAAATGTCATATGCAGTAACACACGTAATATGCACCAAATGCAAAATCATAGCGACCCCTATTTTTTCTTGCAAACTTTTTGAGCTTTGCCTATTATCTTACTTGGAGCAAA
This sequence comes from Schistocerca gregaria, assembly GCF_023897955.1. Classification (NCBI taxonomy): domain Eukaryota; kingdom Metazoa; phylum Arthropoda; class Insecta; order Orthoptera; family Acrididae; genus Schistocerca; species Schistocerca gregaria. The sequence continues at coordinate 795,040,639 of NC_064922.1, read as the reverse complement.
TGTCGCATTAACTATGATCATTAATGAAATGATGGGCATGTCATCACAAAGCTGACTTACAAATCTCTTAGTTCTGCAAAAATGAAATTTTTTCATAAATAGTTTCTGTAAAATCATTTACAAAGGATTGCAGAGCATGTACCTCAATTCAGTCATCACAGCACATAGTCAACTAACTGAAGGTAGGCAAACATAGTTGGCCTACCCTCTTGAACAAACAAATGAACTTGCCAGTGCTTTGTACGAAAATTGATCACTGCAAATTGGTCAACATATCCAGGGCAGACCCTAGTTTCACACAGCCATTGAGAGATCAGCGGGCAGGCAATATGTTGGAAGTAAATGACATTAACATTCTCATGTCAGTATAGAAGCAAAATCCAGTATGTATTTAGATAAAAACAGCTGTGTTCTCAGGTCCCACATTAACCATTGCCTCAGAAATTGCAATATATTCAGAAGAAACACCCAAATATAATTTTCACAGCTGTGCCATTAGGATGATGATGTGCACAGGTGGCACCACGTAACTGCGGGTATGCTGGCACAATCTATTGGTAGAGAGACTGATGTGTGTGCACAGTTTGATGTTGCATAGTGCAGGTGTGGTTTCGCACTGGAGAGGAGGTGGCCACACAACTTTTCATCCACTACCAAACATGCAGGTGAGTAAGCAGAACGACGACGAGCGATTCGATTTTTGGCAGCATAGAGAGTTGGAGGCCGTAAAATGTATTGACAGATGAAAGTTGTGTACAGTCGGATAAACATGAGAACTGTCACACAGTCAGCTTCTCAGCTCATTCATATAAGTTGCTGACAAGTAGCAGAAATGAGATTAGTGAAAATCTTAACTTGAAAATCAGCAAGTAGACAAAGTGAAGGACTTTTGCAAACTTGAAAGCAAAATACTACATGAGAGACGAAGCAAGGACGACAAAAACCACAAGGAAAAATTCCACTAAAATCTTCCAAGCATAAATGAATTAGTCTTACTTAATTATTATAAAGACTTAAGCTCAAATACACAGTGAGACAAATTAAAAAATAAATAAACCAGTTAACATTACTGTTCAGAATACCACTGTTCTTTTATTATAAGTCCTCACACAGTCTCTCAAGTAGAAGTGAAATTCAAATTCAGACAACCATACTCTGCTTACTGTAAACAGTTCGCAATTTGAAGAGAGTCCCATAGTGAGAGTTGTAGTTACAAAATGAGAATACAAAGCTAGATATACTTGCCCCATGTTATCATAGGACAAGTAGTTAGTAACATATGCATTAAGTAAACTTTTACTGTGTATGACAGTTATTATACAAAAGATACAAAATTTAAAACTGCTCTATCATTATTAATCGCCCTTTCATGGTTTTCTCATGATACATGTGAAATTGCAAAAAGAAATGGGGCGTAGTTAACAAAAATTGCTTAATTATCATAGTATTTCAAATATCAATGACTAATTGAATGAACACTTGAAATACAATGGTTTGTTTGTGTTATGAAGTAAATGTCATGCTATGCACCATTATTACAAGCAACTTTATGAATTAGGGTTTTATTATTTTGTGATTTTTTTTTTTCAGTTCTGTACAGCTTGTGGAACAGTTATAAAGACAGTTATGTGAATAATATTATTTGTTTTTTCAGGATGCACATGAAAGGGAATACATTAACTGTGACAAGTATTTGGAACAAATATTTGCTTGCCAGAGAATGAAATTTGCAGAAATTCCTCAGCGTCTGAATCCTTTACTTCATCCTCCTGATCCAATTGTAATCAATCACACTATCAGGTAATAAACTCTAAATCTTAGATATTGACAGATAAAGAAGTCAGTATTTTGTAAAAGTGAGGACTACATTTGTTTTAACCAGCTGATATGTATCCAATTAATGACTTTAAACTTTGCTGGTGCATTTAATGATATGTTTTTATTGTTTTGTGACTTTCATATGTTATAACATTACAGTGTGGAAGGTGCAGAACAGAAACAGACCGCATGTTATGACATCGACGTAGAAGTAGATGATACCCTGAAAACACAGATGAACAACTTCCTGCTCTCAACAGCAAGTCAACAAGAAATTCAGGTAGATCAGCATGGCCAATCATATTTCCTTTTTCTTTCAATTCGACTCTACTTTCTTCCTGCCACCTTCACCTTCGTGTTGTGTATTTAGACATGCTGTTGTTAATGATTTGATGTACTGTTCCATTTGCAGATAGAGTGAAGGAAACTGACTGTGTGTCCTGCCTCTGTACTCATCATTGTCTGTAACCTTACACTTGTGACACTTTTGTGAGGTGTAGACAGCAGAACTCTCTCTCTCTCTCTCTCTCTCTCTCTCTCTCTCTCTCTCTCTCTCTCTCTCGCACGCACGCTCTGTTACACTTTAGCTGAGCCTGTTGGCCTTTTATGGTCATAGTAGCTCGTGTCTGAATTTGTTCAGTTTATGCTGCCATTATTACTACATGAAGACTCCAAATTCTATAACTAAATCTAAAATTGATTGCTCTAGTATTTTATGAGACACTCCCTTCACAGATGTCTACATAATGTGACATAATCTATACATTCACTGCTAATTACGTGCTTCTGGTTTCTTTCCATTTGGTACAAACATTATCTTGCATTTATCCATATTCAGACATAGCAGTCATTCCTTGCACTAAGAGGATTTTTTTTATCTTTCTTCATATTTGTAAGATCATCAAATTATAAAACTTAATTGAAAAACTACTATTTGTGACTGTGCACTGTGGTGAAACATTATTATGAAAGTATTCTAATTTAAATATAGATTTTTAAATGCGGAGTACTTTCTGCCTGCTGTCTTTAATTTCAACATCAGCTTGATCTAAAAGAACTAGGGATGAAAATTTGGTAACTCTGAAAAACTGATAAATCTAATGGTGTGCTATTTTTACTACTCTTTCATCCACATAATTCAGAGGCCCTCATTACACTGGAGGGTTGAGATAGCACTGGTTGTGGAAGTAACCATGCCTTTGATGCTGAGCATTTTGAGCTCAGCAACCTGTTCTGCCTCTGGGTGGTCAACTGTGCCCTTGGTTACAGTGTGGCAAGTCATCCATTTGGGCGGACAGCTGGTTGGTGTTCAAGCATCACACTTGGGTCTCTTTGTGGAAGAAGATAGGTTACAAGAAAATGAAGTTGCCAAATTATTATTATTATTTGTTTAATTCAGAGTTATTTCATTTTCTGGATATGTTGGAAATTATTACTAAATTTGTGTCTAACCTGGGAGCAAAGGGGGGAAGGGAAAGAGTATTAGTCAAATGTTGTACGTAATCTTTTGGTATATCTAGATATTCATGATACATGTTACTTAGGAAAGGCAGAGAGTTGCTTCAAGTTAATATGAGTGCATATCTACTTAACATTCAGTACTTGATATCATAAAATTCAGGTAATGGTATTTCCTGATCTGATGTAGGAACCTGAAAGAGTTTCTCAAATCCTTACTCTCTCTGCTGTTTTCCCCTATTGTAGTGCTCCACATACCAAAATATTTTAATTGCTCAGTAAATTGCTATTATAATTTATCTTCATCTCATATTCTCAGAGTTTGGATAACAAGATCCACGAAACTGTTGAGACAATTAATCAGCTAAAGACAAACAGGGAGTTCTTTCTCAGCTTTGCTAAAGATCCTCAGCAATTCATCAATAAGTGGATAATTTCACAGACGAGAGATCTAAAGGTATGTATATCGTATAAAGTTAGTGGAACTAAGAGAAGTATTGCCCCAATAATTCATAAATACTATTTATTTTTTATAAGTGGGTAAATGCTAGTGGGAACATTCTTCTGTGGCAATATCTCTCAACATGGTGAAACTGTTTCTTTTTAAAAATTAATTAAATAAAAATAGTTTTTTAGTGTGAAGAAAACATAAAATGTGATAAGAGTAACTGTCTCAGATTGTAATTGCATAGGGCTGATGTTTCAAAAAGAAAAAAAATTATAATGGTAAGAGTAAAGATAACATTTCACCATTTGGTTGAGATATTGAATGGTAAACAGGCCTTAAACTAGACTGAAATTTTAATTACGCTTTCAGCAATGTTGTTTTTACAACCGAGTGGATGTTGTTTGCTTGCTTGCTTGCTTGTTGGTTTAGAGGGACACTGTCAGTCCTGGGCATGTGTGTATCCACCATTTTAGCTTTCAGCTGTATGGTGAATGATTGTCTTGACTTTCCCATTGTTTGTATCCCACCCAGGACATTCCCCTATTATATAAAAACTTCTCTGATGTAAAAATTGAAGTAAAATGTTTAATTTTACAGTGGTAAAAATGCAGTATTGCATTGGCACACAAAGTGTAGGAATCTATTACACACAGACAGAAGCGCACGCACACGCACGACCCTTGCTGCTTAGAGTTGACTGTTCATCCTTATCCACCCAACATCCTAGGTCTCATACTTTCGGTCTTCTGTCTGTTTGGCCCAATGAAAGGTGCATTCCCTGGGGCAGTACATGGATGATTGGCAGCTTATTGATGGAAGCAGGACATAGTGTTACCATGCGAGCATGCAGGTCCTCCCAGTAAGATGGCATAAGCCCATCCCATTGACCAGAGATTATGTTGAAAAATAGGATTTTGTACACAAAAGAGTGGGAAATAATGCAGTGCCTTGAAATCCTGAATAAAACCAACCTGTTTTCAGAAAAACCTATTGTGTGATGTATTGGATGCCATACATAGTACCTACCTCAGAATTCCTTTCTAATAACTGTCCCATATTGTCCTTCAAGTCACAAGGACCTCAAAAAATTGTTAAAATTCTCTTCAATTTCTCATGTTAATATTGGCATACATTTAAAACAGTAACAATTTTTACAGCTATCCTTCTTCAATTGATAACTGTCAAAGTGTTTTGTTGTTGTTGTTGTGGTCTTCAGTCCTGAGACTGGTTTAATGCAGCTTCTCCATGCTACTCTATCCTGTGCAAGCTTCATCATCTCCCAGTACCTACTGCAACCTACATCCTTCTGAATCTGCTTAGTGTATTCTTCTCTTGGTCTCCCTCTATGATTTTTACCCTCCACGCTGCCCTCCAATACTAAATTGGTGATCCCTTGATGCCTCAGAACATGTCCTACCAACCGGTCCCTTCTTCTGCTCAAGTTGTGCCACAAACTTCTCTTCTCCCCAATCCTATTCAGTACTTCCTCATTAGTTACGTGATCTTCCCATCTAATCTTCAGCATTCTTCTCTAGCACCACATCTCAAAAGTTTCTATTCTCTTCTTGTCCAAATGATTTATCGTCCATGTTTCACTGCCATACATGGCTACACTCCATACAAATACATTCAGAAAGACTTCCTGACACTTAAATCTATACTCGATGTTAACAAATTTCTCTTCTTCAGAAACGCTTTCCTTTGCCATACCCTGTCTACATTTTATGTCCTCTCTACTTCAACCATCATGAGTTACTTTGCTCCCCAAATAGCAAAACTGCTTTACTACTTTGAGTGTCTCATTTCCTAATCTCATTCCCTCAGCATCACTCGACTTAATTCGACTACATTCCATTATCCTCGTTTTGCTTTTGTTGATGTTCGTCTTATATCCTCCTTTCAAGACACTGTCCATTCCGTTCAACTGCTCTTTCAAGTCCTTTGCTGTCCCTGATACAATTCAATGTCATCGACGAACCTAAAAGTTTTTATTTCTTATCCATCGATTTTAATACCTACTCCGAATTTTTCTTTTGTTTCCTTTACTGCTTGCTCAATATACAGATTCAATAACATCGGGGAGAGACTACAAGCCTGTCTCACTCCCTTCCCAACCCCTGCTTCCCTTTCATGTCCCTCGACTCTGGTTTCTGTACAAATTCACTCCCTGTATTTTACCCCTGCCACCTTCAGAATTTGAAAGAGAGTATTCCAGCCAACATTGTCAAAAGCTTTCTCTAAGTCTACAAATGCTAGAAACGTAGGTTTTCCCTTCCTTAATCTTTCTTCTAAGATAAGTCGTAAGGTTAGTATTGCCTCACGTGTTCCAACATTTCTACGGAATCCAAACTGATCTTCCCCGGGGTCGACTTTTACTAGTTTTTCCATTCGTCTGTAAAGAATTCATGTTAGTATTTTGCAGCTGTGGCTTATTAAACTGATAGTTCTGTAATTTTCACATCTGTCAACACCTGCTTCCTTTGGGATTGGAATTATTATATTCTTCTTGAAGTCTGAGGGTATTTCGCCTGTCTCATTCATCTTGCTCGCCTGATGGTAGAGTTTTGTCAGGATCGGCTCTCCCAAGGCCGTCAGTAGTTCCAATGGAATGTTGTCTACTCCGGGGGCCTTGTTTCGACCCAGGTCTTTCAGTGCTCTGCCAAACTCTACACTCAGTATTGTATCTCCCATTTCATCTTCATATACATCCTCTTCTCTTCTATTTCCATAATATTATCCTCAAGTACATCGCCCTTGTATAGATCCTATATATACTCCTTCCACCTTTCTGCTTTCTCTTCTTTGCTTAGAACTGGGTTTCCATCTGAGCTCTTGATGTTCATACAAGTGGTTCTCTTGTCTCCAAAGGTCTCTTTAATTTTCCTGTAGGCAATATCTATCTTACCCCTAGGGAGATAAGCCTCTACATCCTTACATTTGTCCTCTAGCCATCCCTGCTTAGCCATTTTGCACTTCCTGTCGATCTCATTTTTGAGATGTCTGTATTCCTTTTTGCCTGCTTCATTTACTGCATTTTTGTATTTTCTCCTTTCGTCAATTAAGATCAATATTTCTTCTGTTACCCAAGGATTTCTACTAGCCCTCGTCTTTTTACCTACTTGATCCTCTGCTACCTTCACTACTTCATCTCTCAAAGCTACCCATTCTTCTTCTACTGTATTTCTTTCCCCCATTCCTGTTAATTGTTCTCTTATGCTCTCCCTGAAACTCTGTACAACCTCTGGTTCTTTCAGGTTATCCAGGTCCCATCTCCTTAAATTCCCACCTTTTTGCAGTTTCTTAAGTTTTAATCTACACGTCATAACCAATAGATTGTGTGTGAGTGACTCAACTAAAAAAAATCTATTAAAATAATATCCACTTTGACTACACTGAATACATAATCAGCAGACAAACATTGAAAAAAAATAATTTTGGGTTCAGTACAGCTCATCAAACTTAGTTCTGCAGCATGCTGCATCATGATGATGAATGGAGCATCACTGCACTCAATGAGGCTGTGGTTTGTATGTTGTGGAGTAGCTGTGTTTGATACTGCATAGTTGTTCGACACCCTTTGTACACAGTCAGCATCCTTAGTAACTGTCGGCCGCCATTCTTCTGTCTCATTGCCTTAGTATTTTTCTGCAACCTATATTTTGCCAGTAACTGTCTTTATCAGCAAAACTATCCTTTAGTTAATGTTTGGTTTTCAGTGCAAATATTCAGCTATGGACTACTTCGTGATGTTCCTTTGTTTCCTCAGTTGTCTTGAACAACCCCAGTATTTTCCAATAAGGCACAAAGAATTTACAGACATTGGCAGTGAATGGGCACTGATTGGAAATCAACTGGGAAAGTTAGAAAATATCATTGTCCATCTTCCCCTAATTTTATATAAATACTTATCAGGGACTTGTTCTTCTTATCTCATAAAGGTATTATGTAGTAAAAACCACTGGTGTAACTGGAATTGGTTGCTTGTAGGAAGTAGAAGCATTTGACTTAATTTCATACATCGTAATCAATGTTTTTGGAAAGCCTGCGGCTGTCATTCATTATTTGAATAATGAAACACTGCACCAAGTACATATTTTTCATATTTAGTGTGATGTGTTTTGAGAATTGTTTCTCATTGTCAAGTGCAGATATTTACTTGTATTTTGTGTCGTGTTTGCATATGTGTTGTGCATCTCTTTCCCTGTAGTTGTCTTTTTGAGATTATCAAGTACTGTGCCACCTCAGTTATGTGGAAAACCACACATATGCAAACTATGACTCATATTGTTTATATGTGAAACATTACAAAAAAAAACCTAGTTGTTGCTGTGTTCAAACCAAACACATTGAGTAACTCGGTCAATGGAGGTGTCTACTAGCGCTACAAGTGGCCAAGTGATGAAATATGCTGGATATGGTTTGACAAAGGCGTTGTCATGATCACAACGATTACGAATCTATGCATGCACAGTAGAGGCATCTTGGAAACTGTGATTGTTCACGATATCTTTATTCAAATGAACCTAGTTACTCCTATCCGCCACCACGCTAAGTAGGGCTCGGCGGCTGCGGCGGCAGCAGCAGCAGGAGCACATACGGCACAAATTTTTCCAACCTTTACCCATACACTGGTTCATATCCGCTGGGTAGGATTCCCTGGTGTCAAGAAATTTAATGACGAAATGTTTGTAAACACTAAAACTTTCTGGTAGATTAAAACTGTGTGCCAGACCAAGACTAGAACTCGGGAACCTTTGCCTGTCGTGGGCAAGTGCTCTACCATCTGAGCTACATTGAGTAACTCGATCAATGGAGGTGTCTACTAGCGCTACAAGTGGCCAAGTGATGAAATATGCTGAATGTGATGACTCGCCACATGCAAAATATGTAACAAAATCACATGGTAGTTGCACTCTCATCTTTATTAAATCCATATCATTTTATTTTTTTGCAAGTATCAGTCGTCAGAAAGGTAGACATCGGTTCGCACATCACTCTTCCTGAGTGCTGTGTGACACCAAAGTACAAAAATACATTTCATCACATACAAGTTTTTCTCACTTAGCTTAACATAGGCTCTGAATATAAATAAAAAGTCGGTGCAATGAAGAATCAGGCTTTCCATATAAAGCGAAACCATTTTGGTTACTAATGAAATGTGGCACAATTTTCAGTGTGGCACACTTTGTTTTAGAGACTGTATTATATTACTTTGCTTGATATGTTATAAGCATTTAAATTTTAATGTAATGGAAATTATAGTGTATTACATTGCATTTGTTTTACAGACAATGACCGATGTTGTGGGTAATCCAGAAGAGGAAAGGAGAGCAGAATATTTCTACCAGCCTTGGACACAAGAAGCAGTCTGTCGCTATTTCTATACAAAAGTGCAGCAGAAACGAGCAGAACTTGAACAAGCATTGGGTATCCGTAATGCTTAGTCGGAACTGTCATGCTCACAGAGGAATAATACATGTTAATTCGACACTATTTGTGGTTGTGACTGCTTTTCTGTTTTGCTCATTTTCTTTTAGTGGCTTCTGGAAAGTGCTTTTGGAAAGCTGCTTGTTTGTAATTCTGATAAAGACTGTTATTGCAAAAACTTTCTTGTGATACCTTGGTAAACTATCAACAAATTTATATTTCATCTGACTGAATTTTATAAGTGAGACATGTTTGATAGTTGTACAACACTAAGTAGATTTGGTTACTTATAATTTTACTGTATTTATCTTTCCTGCTATGAAAAGCAATTGTTTATTAGAATTTATTGCATTCCACTCCATTGAAACCTTCAGTTTAATAAGATTGAACACTTGTTCTGTACAATAGTTTCCTCAGTGTATAGTGTGTGTGAATTTACAGTACTTGCAGATTTAATTAGAATATTTCATGCAAACGATACTAGTGTTACCCTCAACTCCTTTTATTCATTGTACTTGTTTGAAGTACAGATTGATGTAATTCATTCTAAGTGTATGTTATGTGTCTACTATCAGTAAAAAAAAAAAAAAAGTCATGGAGATTCAATAAACTCGATGGCTATAGTTGTAAACTCATCTTTTGAATGTTGAGATGTCACTCCAGTAAGAGGTAATAAAGAGCTTAATTTGCAGTTCTACTTCACACAGCAGATGTTATACTGACTTCCGCTATCAGTTGCTTCTAATATCTGAAAGTATTGTATGAAAAAGTCCTATATTAACTCAGGTAGTAGCAGAAAATCCCATCAAGAAACAGAGCAATAGTAGACCTTCTTATAGTTGTTTTTCTGACATCTTATAAAGATATAATCCAGTTGACTGATACAAATAAAGATGAATACCCTATGAAATAAAACAGGGTGTGACAAATAAGTGGCCTGGACATTTTGAAACCGTCTATGGCAGCATTATCAGAGGAGAAAAAGGCCTACATTCACTTCCAACAGGTTGGAGCGACTGCCCATACAGCCGGTCGATCCTTGGAGCACATTTACACAATCTTCATGCCTGACAGAGTTGTCAGCAGAGGTCAGTCTGGTCACGGCCCTAGCTGGCCATCCAGGTTAGAAGCTCTGTCGGTGTGTCATTACTTTGTGTGGGAAGCCCACGAGTCTAAGGTGTATTGCAACAACTATCACAGTCTTCAAGAACTGCAGCAGGTGTTTTTGGATCAGCTTGAAGCAGTCAAGCTACAATCCGCCTTCAGCACCTTGCTGACAAGGGCTTAAAAGTGAAAAGTGCCAAGAAATGAATGTTGGGCACTTTCAACATCTTCTGTAGTCAGGTTAGTACTGTATTTCCTTTCCTCTGCTATGTTTCTTTGTACTCTGAAACTCATTTCTCTGAGCCACTTTTATTTGCCCCACCTTGTAGTATTTTTGCTGCTGTGGTACTGCCAATGTGTACAGTATTTATGAAAAGAAATGAAAACACATTGGAAACTGTGAAATGTGTCCAGATTTTGTAATTGTTTACTTTCATTGTCAGTCAGGTGGTATATATTTGCTAGACCTAATTTCTCAGAAGGCAAATAGTGTAAGTCATATTGATTGCAGAAACTCTCATACCTGTTTCCAGTTAAATGTATTGTATTGGCACTATAGAAGTATACCTATATAATGATTATTAAATTGTACTCACTAAAATAGCCTCCAACTTTCTTGGTTGAGGTATTTCTGTAGTCAGCAGATTGCTCAGATAAATGTGCCAATACAGTGCTGCACATTTACCTACTGTATACTTTGAAATGAGCTCCAAGATAATCAGACATTGGCAAATTGTTCATATAAAAAAGTAGCAATTGAACTAATGGAAAACTTTAACACGCGATCTAGTG